>NC_057794.1:270592520-270782896 GCF_018294505.1 Triticum aestivum
CTCCTCCTTAGCTGCGCCCCACCCCGCACCCCTCACCCGCCGCCGCCGCCCTATAGCCGCCGCCGCCTATAGCCGCCGTCGCCGCCGTTCACCGGAGCCTCGCCGAGGTTGTCCCGCGCTGCGTCTCTTTTTCTCCCCTCGGTTCAGTTTTTCTTCTAAACCGTTCCGGTTCTTTCTTAACCGTTCCGGTTTTCTTTCGTTCTTTGTTTCGGTTTTCTTTTCCAAAAACCCTAGATCGGTTTTCGTTCTTCTTTCGGACCGTTCGTCTCAACGAACGTGATCACCGATTTTTTCCCGGTTAACAACGCCCGTTCGTTTAACCGTTCATCTCTTTCTTTTTGTCGGATTTATTCCGCGATCGTGATCTCAGATCCGATCTTCGTTCTAGTCTTTCTTCTCGCTCGTTTATCGGAATCAGGTGATTCAAGCGCCTGGAGTTTCGTTTCGAAATCGCCGTTCCGTCTAATCAACTTAAACAAGTTTTTTCCCCGGTAAAATTTGACCTAGTTTCAACTTGCTAGAACCGAGTTGTTTTCTTCCGCCATTTGTTTTCTGTTTCTTTGTTCGGTTCGTTCTTTCTTTGCAACCGGAGTTCTTAAGTTGAACTTTCTGGTTCGTTCTCTTGTTCGAGTTTTACCTGTGCATTAGATGAGTACTTATTGTGTGCTTGTTGTTTTTCTGCGATAGATTACCCAGATTGCGCCGCTTGTTACTTCGAAACCCTAGGTCTCGCGGATCATCAGCAAGGCAAGTAACACTTTGATCATACCTTTTCTACAACCCATGTTTTATTGCATTAGATCAATCCTCTCACATTGCATGATTAGGATCTAATTAAACTGTGGGATGGGAAGTAGATGAGGTAGTACCTATCACCTGTATTATTATGAAACCTTTGGGAGTTACTTCTACGTTTGCTTATTATGCCATGCTATGCTAGTAGACGTGGATTGGGTGAGTGATATCCATGACAGATGTGAGTTGATAATTTTAATGGTTTATCTAAGGTGGCAACTTAAACACACATCTGGGTGGATTGAGGCACCTGATGTCTATCAGGACTTGCCTGTTTTATTTTGGACCGCCACCCAGGCTCAAAGGGATCATAAGATCATTCATGCTAGAAACTTCCGTGTGCAGCCACATGCTACTATGGGCTCTGGCATAGTTGACTAAGTTGTGCGAACTCTTACGGGGTGGACTAGCAGATGTAGGGGTTGTAGGTGGTACGGTCTACCCCACATGTAAGGTGCTAGCGCTTCTGAAAGACTATGTCTCGGTCATCCGTTTCTCAAACACCATGTAGTGCGAGAAAACAAACGGAGGCGATCGAGTCATGTGGGGAAAAGTGCGCAAACCTCTGCAGAGTGTACAAACTAATCATGATTAGCCGTGTCCCCGGTTATGGACAACTTGAGTATCTAGTACTTGAATATCATGTGAATCTCAACATGTTACTTCTAATTAATGTTGTTGGGTTTTAATTGTTCACTTAATTGGGATCGGAATGCTGTCAACCATTCTCGATGTTTAACAACTACCATGATAGTTAAATAAATTTATTCCTTTGCAGTAGGGAAAAACTGGCTTTACGCAAAACTGTAACCATAGAGCTTTCCACCAGCCATATATGCATATAGTATAGCTGTTTCATTCCATTACTCTCTATGTGTTACATTGCCAGCATATTCCATGTGCTGACCCGTTTTCGGGCTGCAACTTCTCATGTTGCAGACTTTTCAGACGACGAGTAAGGTGCTTTTAGGTCGTGGTTCTATACTCAGTGATGCCGTTGGAGTTGATGGACCCATTTATCTTCCGAGTCTTCCGCTGTTATCGTTATTAGATGGCCTTAAGCCATATTTATTGTAATAAGTTCTCTTTGAGACAACGATGTAATAAGTGTGTGATTGCCACTCTGCTATAAATCCTTCGATGTACTGTGTGGTGTCAGCATTACTGATCCAGGGATGACACCTGAGCACAGAGCACTTGATCCATTCGGGTCGGGTCGCCACAGAGATGGTATCAGAGCACACGCTGACTGTAGGACACGACCACTAAGTTAAAGCCATAGATCACCATTCTCTTCTCATTTTCTAACTCCTCATCTTTTCTACTCTTTTAGGATGACGAACGCGAAGATTAAGTACGCTCAACCGGATGAAGGCACACCATTTGGATTTCACCTGAAGGAAGTCACCAAGTACCTGAACATTGGATTACCAAGCTTCACGGGAACCTTCAACGCCACTCTGCCTGAAGAGGAGCGCTGGAAGATTCAAGCTCACGTTCCGGGAAGGACATTCGCACCAATCACGAAGCCCATAGATAGTGTTTTCAATGCACCAACCTGGAGTCTGGGAAGGAGCATGGCAGCTCATATCACCATAGGACGCATTGGAGAAGTTTACCAAGAAGACCTCAAGGACACTATCTACCAGATTTGCGGACGCCGAGATGAACAATGGGAGTTAGTCAGCACCAAGAAGGATAGATCCATTGCATCTTTCATCCAGGAGTTAAACCAGCACATTCGACGCCACGAGAACCAGATGTGCAATGATATGATAGAGTTGAAGAATGCAAAGGCAAGGATCATCGAGCTAGAAGGAGAACTGAAGTCTACACGCAAGGACTACATGGACGAGATCGTAGCTCTAGCAAGCACAATGGCGATCTTAAGCAGGAGATTGAAGAACTCAAAAGGAAGTTAGCATCCAAGGAGGAAGACGAGTATGTCGCATGTCCGGACAACTACATCATCATCGACGACACCGATTCGGATCCAAGTGAACCCGACTTTGAAGACGAAGCTGGAGCAGATATCATGGAGTCTTCCACCGGTTCAAATTTCTAGATGACCACCAGATAGTAGTAGTATTCCCCCATGTAAACATTATAGTTCGAGCACTTTTGCGATAGTTTTAGACTGATTGTAAGCCCTTGTTTGATTGAATGAAGTGATTTTGTGTGCATTTGCTCATGTGCATTGGGGTAGTGTTTTCCCTTTAGACCTCACTCTATTCTTAATTCTCGTCTTTTCTAAACCCTCAGATGCCTCCGAGACGTGACAATGGATTCCCACCGGAGCTCACTCAGTTGATCCAGCAGCAGAATCAATTGATGCAGATGTTAGTCCAGAACCAACAGAACAACAACAACAACCCACCACTACCACCACCTGTTGACCACCTAGCCCGTTTCCTTAGGCTGAATCCGCCGGTGTTTTCCAGTAGCACCGAGCCAATAGTAGCAGACGATTGGCTCCGCAAGATAGGAAGGGAGTTGACCACTGCAGGATGCACGGATGGTGAGAAAGTGAAGTTTGCCGCTCACCAGCTTGACGGACCCGCGGCAGCATGGTGGGAGAATTTCACAGCCACTTACCCAGTTGACACTGTCACATGGGATCAGTTTCAGCAAGCTTTCCGCACTGCCCATGTTTCAGCAGGAGCTATGGCCATGAAGAAGCGTGAGTTTCGCAACTTACGCCAAGGAGGAAGGACAGTTGGCCAGTACGTTGACGATTTCAGCAAGTTAGCACGTTATGCCCCAGATGACGTTGCTACGGATGCAGCTAAGCAGGAGAAGTTTCTGGAAGGACTGAATGATGAACTAAGCATGAAGTTGATGGTAGCGAGTTTCAACAACTACCAGGAGTTGGTAGATCGTGCCATCATGATTGAAGGGAAGCAACAGCAGATTGAGAACCGTAAGAGGAAGTATGGACAGGGGAAGTATAACTCTGGAGCCCAGCAGAAGCCCCGTTTTGCCCCTAAACCGGGATTTCAGTTTCAGCATACCCATGGAGGAGGTAGCTCGCACAACCATAATGGCCACAAGAATGGTAATGGGAATGGAGGAAGCAACGGCCAGAACCGGACCACCCCATCGACCCCAACCAAGAGAGACCTGAGTCAAGTCACCTGTTTCAAGTGTTCCAAGACCGGACATTATGCCAATGAATGTCCTGAAGGCCAGAATGGAAATGGCAATGGAAGCTCTGGGAAGAAGCCGAACCCTTTCAATAGGGGACAGGTGAACCACATTAATGTGGAGGAGGTTGAAGATCAGCCTGATGCAGTAATCGGTAAGTTTCTGGTTAAGTCATTTACCGCACTCGTTCTTTTTGATACTGGTGCATCGCATTCATACATATCAAGGGGATTTGTGGATAAATATAACCTGCCAACCCAAGCCCTTAGGTCACCCATGTTAGTAAGCTCACCAGGAGCGGAGTTTATGGCTAGACGATGGTGTGATCGGTTACCATTAAGGATTGGTAACTATGTGTTTCCCTCAGACCTAATAGTATTGGAATCTCAAGGATTGGATGTGATATTAGGCATGGATTGGTTGTCGATGTATGAGGAAACATCGATTGCGCTAGTAAGTCAATTTTGCTTACCACACCAGAAGGAAGAAGGATCAAGTATGTATCCCGGCATGTGCCAAACAGGACACAAGTAAACTGCCTAACAGGAGTTGTGCAAGAGGAAGTACCAGTGGTGAAGGATTTTCCTGATGTATTTCCTGAGGAATTACCAGGCATGCCACCGGATAGAGACATTGAGTTTTTGATTGAGTTATTGCCAGGTACAGGCCCAATATCGAAGCGACCGTACCGGATGCCAGCAAAGGATTTGGTGGAAATTAAGAATCAGATTAAGGAGTTATTGGATAAAGGTTACATTCGCCCAAGTTCTTCGCCTTGGGGATCACCCGTACTTCTAGTGGAAAAGAAGGATGGATCATTAAGGATGGTTGTAGATTATCGGGGATTGAATGAAGTAACCATCAAGAATAAGTACCCACTGCCAATGATCAACGATCTGTTTGATCGGTTGCAAGGAGCTAAAGTGTTTTCCAAGATCGATTTGCGATCAGGGTACCATCAATTGAAGATTCGGGAGCAGGACATACCTAAGACAGCATTCACCACGAGATATGGACTGTATGAGTATACCGTTATGTCATTTGGATTGACTAACGCACCTGCCTATTTTATGAACCTGATGAACAAAGTGTTTATGGAGTTTTTGGATAAGTTCGTCGTAGTGTTCATTGATGACATCCTGGTTTATTCAAAGAATGAAGAGGAGCATAAGGAACATTTGCGTTTGGTTTTGGAGAAACTAAGGGAACATCAGTTATACGCCAAATTCAGCAAATGTGAGTTTTGGTTGAAGGAAGTTGGATTCCTCGGACACGTTATATCCGGAGAAGGTATAGCACTTGACCCCACTAAGGTTGAGACCGTAAACGAATGGGAATCACCAACGACAGTTGGAGAGATCCGGAGTTTTCTTGGACTCGCAGGATACTACCGGAGGTTCATTGAGAACTTTTCAAAGATTGCAAAGCCTATGACTGAATTGTTGAAGAAGGATACTAAGTTCAATTGGACTGAGGAATGTGAGGCTAGTTTCCAGGAATTGAAGAAACGTTTGGTTACCTCACCAGTATTGATTTTGCCAGATCAGACCAAGGATTATGAGGTGTATTGCGACGCTTCACGTCGAGGACTTGGAGCAGTGCTTATGCAGGAAGGGAGAGTTGTTTCGTATGCTTCACGACAACTGAAGCCTCATGAGTTGAATTATGCCACGCATGATTTGGAGTTAGCAGCCGTAGTGCATGCATTGAAAACATGGAGACATTTCCTCATTGGAAATCATTGTGAGGTGTACACGGATCACAAGAGTTTGAAGTACATTTTCACGCAGAAGGAGTTGAACCTCAGACAAAGGAGATGGTTGGAGCTCATCAAGGATTATGACATGAGATTGCATTACCATCCCGGAAAAGCTAATGTAGTAGCTGACGCATTGAGCCGTAAGAGCCATGTCAACACCCTAATGACGGGGAAAATACCCAAGGAGTTAGCAGAAAACCTTCGTGAGCTATGTTTGGAAATAGTTCCGAGAGGCTATGTAGCAGCATTGGAGATTCAGTCAACATTGATGGATAAAATCAGAGAAGCTCAGAAATCTGACAAGGAGATTGCTGCTATAAAAGAGAAATTGAGCGAAGGAAAAGCAAAGGGATTTCGTGAGGATGAGCACGATACCCTATGGTTTGAGGACCGTGTTTATGTGCCAAATGACCCGGAGATCAGGAAGTTGATTTTGCAAGAGGCACATGATTCACCGTATTCGATTCACCCAGGGAATACCAAGATGTATTTGGATTTGAAGGAAACATTCTGGTGGACCGGAATGAAGAAGGATATTGCAGCATATGTAGCAGTTTGTGACGTATGTCAGAGAGTAAAGGCAGAGCATCAGAAGCCAGCAGGATTGTTACAACCATTGCCGATACCCGAATGGAAGTGGGATAAGATAGGCATGGATTTTATCACAGGACTACCCAGGACGAAAGCAGGCTATGACTCGATATGGGTAGTAGTTGATCGTTTGACAAAGGTAGCACATTTTATTCCAGTTAAGACCACTTACACCAGTGCTAAGTTGGCAAAGATATACATGACTAGGATCATTTGTTTGCATGGAGTTCCGAGGAGTATCGTATCAGATAGAGGAACCCAATTTACCTCAAAGTTTTGGAATCAGTTGCATGAAACTTTAGGAACCAGACTAGAGTTCAGCACAGCTTTTCATCCACAGACAGATGGACAGACCGAGAGAGTCAATCAGATTTTGGAAGATATGCTGAGAGCTTGTGCACTAGATTATGGATCTAGTTGGGACGATAACTTGCCGTATGCGGAGTTTTCTTATAACAACAGTTACCAAACCAGTTTGAAGATGGCACCTTTCGAAGCTTTATACGGAAGGAGGTGCAGGACACCGTTGTCATGGGACGAAGTTGGAGACCGTCAATTCTTTGGACCAGATTTGATTAAGGAGTCTGAACGGAAAGTTAAGTTGATTCGCGATAGGCTCAAGGTAGCCCAGTCCAGGCAGAAGAGCTACGCGGATTCTAAACGCAAGGAGACAGTCTATGAAACCGGAGACAGAGTTTATCTCCGAGTAACCCCACTTCGAGGAGTTAAGCGCTTTGGAGTTAAGGGAAAGTTAGCACCGCGTTTCGTTGGACCGTATAAGATCTTGCAACGTATGGGAGAAGTCGCTTATAAGTTGGAATTACCAGAGGGACTGTCAGGAGTTCATGATGTATTCCATGTTTCTCAGCTGAAGAAATGTCATGCCGAGATGGCGGAGGTACCGCTAAGAGATACCGTGCCACTCGAAGCGATTCAGTTGAAGGACGACTTAACGTATGAGGAGAAGCCAGTCAAGATTCTTGATTATGCCAGCAGAGTTACCAGCAGCAAGGTTATCAAGTTTTGCAAAGTTCAGTGGAACCACCACTCAGAGGATGAAGCCACCTGGGAAAGAGAAGAAGATTTGCTCAAGGACCACCCTCACCTATTTTCTAGCCAACCCGAATCTCGAGGGCGAGATTCATCTTAAGGGGGGTAGGTTTGTAACATCCCAAATTTTCAATTTGGAATGTTATACACTAGATCATCATGCATATCATATTTTCTTGCATTTTGGTCGATCCTAGAAATTTCACGCAACTCAAGGACCTACGGAGAGAGTTGGAGATTTCGTTATTTTCATATTTGAGAGTTTTCTCAAATTTTGAAACGAGGATCATTTGATTTATTTATTTCATCTTCAATTATTTTTCCAATATCAGAAATATAAGAGAGGGAATAATATGACTTTCCCAAATTTAGGAAAAATGAAGATTTAATGAATAAATCAAATTTTGGTTTTGCCGGAGTTTCGTTTGCTTTTATTTGGATAGGGAAAAATGCGCGTTTTCAAAAATAGCATTCTAGGTCCGGAGTAAAGTTCATTTTGTTCGACTCATTTTTAGGAGTCGGGGAAAATTTACTTTAGTAATTTTGGAGTTCGTTTAGTTTAGTTTTATTTTGTTTTTCTACGCGCGAATCCAGTTAAAAAAAAGGACCAAGGCTAGCCGGGCCAAAGGCCCAGCCAGCCGGCCGCCTCCCCAGCCAGCGCGCGCGCCAGGCGCAGCGCCAGGCCGCCGCCTCCCTCGCTCTAGGCCGAGTCCCAGAGGGACTCTAGGCCGGTTAGCCCCCCCCTTTCCTTGTTTTGTTTTCCCTCTTTTGCTTGCCCCCTACCCCAAGTAATCCCCCCACCTATATAAATACACCCCAAACCCCCCCCTCTCCTCACATCAATCCCAAGCCCCTCTCCTCCTTAGACGCGCCCCTCACCCGCCGCCGCCGCCCTATAGCCGCCGCCTATAGCCGCCGTCACCGCCGTTCGGCGGAGCCTCGCCGAGGTTGTCCCGCACCGCGTCTCTTTTTCTCCCCTCAGTTCAGTTTTTCTTCTAAACTGTTCTGGTTCTTTCTTAACCGTTCCGGTTTTCTTTCGTTCTTTGTGTCGGTTTCCTTTTCCAAAAACTCTAGATTGGTTTTCGTTCTTCTTTCGGACCGTTCGTCTCAACGAACGTGATCACCGATTTTTCCCGGTTAACGATGCCCGTTCGTTTAACCGTTCATCTCTTTCTTTTCGTTGGATTTATTCCGCGATCGTGATCTCAGATCCGATCTTCGTTCTAGTCTTTCTTCTCGCTCGTTTATTGGAATCAGGTGATTCAAGCGCCTGGAGTTTCATTTCGAAATCGCCGTTCCATCTATTCAACTTAAACAAGTTTTTGCCCCGGTAAAATTTGACCTAGTTTCAACTTGCTAGAACCGAGTTGTTTTCTTCCGCCGTTTGTTTTCTGGTCCTTTGTTCGGTTCGTTCTTTCTTTGCAACCGGAGTTCTTAAGTTGAACTTTCTGGTTCGTTCTCTTGTTTGAGTTTTGCCTGTGCATTAGATGAGTACTTATTGTGTGCTTGTTGTTTGTCTGCGATAGATTACCCGGATTGCGCCGCTTGTTACTTCGAAACCCTAGGTCTCGCGGATCATCAGCAAGGCAAGTAACACTTTGATCATACCTTTTCTACAACCCATGTTTTATTGCATTAGATCAATCCTCTCACATTGCATGATTAGGATCTAATTAAACTGTGGGATGGGAAGTAGATGAGGTAGTACCTATCACCTGTATTATTATGAAACCTTTGGGAGTTACTTCTACGTTTGCTTATTATGCCATGCTATGCTAGTAGACGTGGATTGGGTGAGTGATATCCATGACAGATGTGAGTTGATAATTTAATGGTTTATCTAAGGTGGCAACTTAAACACACATCTGGGTGGATTGAGGCACCTGATGTCTATCAGGACTTGCCTGTTTTATTTTGGACCGCCACCCAGGCTCAAAGGGATCATAAGATCATTCATGCTAGAAACTTCCGTGTGCAGCCACATGCTACTATGGGCTCTGGCATAGTTGACTAAGTTGTGCGAACTCTTACGGGGTGGACTAGCAGATGTAGGGGTTGTAGGTGGTACGGTCTACCCCACATGTAAGGTGCTAGCGCTTCTGAAAGACTATGTCTCGGTCATCCGTTTCTCAAACACCATGTAGTGCGAGAAAACAAACGGAGGCGATCGAGTCATGTGGGGAAAAGTGCGCAAACCTCTGCAGAGTGTACAAACTAATCATGATTAGCCGTGTCCCCGGTTATGGACAACTTGAGTATCTAGTACTTGAATATCATGTGAATCTCAACATGTTACTTCTAATTAATGTTGTTGGGTTTTAATTGTTCACTTAATTGGGATCGGAATGCTGTCAACCATTCTCGATGTTTAACAACTACCATGATAGTTAAATAAATTTATTCCTTTGCAGTAGGGAAAAACTGGCTTTATGCAAAACTGTAACCATAGAGCTTTCCACCAGCCATATATGCATGTAGTATAGCTGTTTCATTCCATTACTCTCTATGTGTTACATTGCCAGCATATTCCATGTGCTGACCCGTTTTCGGGCTGCAACTTCTCATGTTGCAGACTTTTCAGACGATGAGTAAGGTGCTTTTAGGTCGTGGTTCTATACTTAGTGATGCTGTTGGAGTTGATGGACCCATTTATCTTCCGAGTCTTCCGCTGTTATCGTTATTAGATGGCCTTAAGCCATATTTATTGTAATAAGTTCTCTTTGAGACAACGATGTAATAAGTGTGTGATTGCCAATCTGCTATAAATCCTTCGATGTACTGTGTGGTGTCAGCATTACTGATCCAGGGATGACACCTGAGCACAGAGCACTTGATCCATTCGGGTCGGGTCGCCACACGCCAACTCGCCCTCCTGATATGCGCGGTCATGGTCCACAGCATCTTGCGCATTAGTGCCTCCCCCGGCTGGGTTGTTCCCTCGTGGTGAATTTTGGCGACGTGCACTACTAGACACGGCCGGTTCGACCTCCACGTGTCTGCTATAACTCCAGCTTGGACGGGGAGTGGAATGAATCCTCTCACGACTGTGTGAATACGCCTGCTGTTGATTTAGTGTTGTTTGAAGGAGATCCCTGGCCCGACGTGCTTCCACTGCAACTGGTGACTCGCCGTCGGTTGGGAGGGCCACCAGGCGTGAAGCGGCAGCCACAATGTTGTCCAACGGGTTGGAATAATGCCCGGGCGGTGTTCGTACATACTATGGCACAACGTCATTCTGGCGAGGCGGGTCCGTCGTGCGCGGTTGAACCGGCGCTCCTGTCCCCGGCGCCCTCGCCCGGTTTAGTGTGTGTTGGCTACCAGCTCCTGCTCCTGGTGTGTTGAAGAGATTCTGTGGCTCATAAACCGACGGGAGACGTGATTGATACCTTGTTCTCATGACTTCCTCTGAAGCATTCTGATCCAGTCTAATCCGATAGGCATGTGCTTCCAATTCAGCCTGCTCTGTAGTCATCCGAGCATTCTCTGTTGCCAGGTCCACTTTAGCCTGGGCTATCTGATCTTTTACCTTTGCAATCTCCGCATTGTGCTGATCCCTGGCTGCTGCATCCACCTCCGCGGCCATCAACGTTGCCAAAGCGTCAAACAAATCACACAGGACTTGGGCCGGAGGCGGCGCCGAGCTTCCTGCCCCTGCTGGTGTGGTCGTTGTTGAACCGGAGAGCATTGCTGCAGCGGTAGATGAATGAGGCGTCGATTGTGTGCCGGCCGTGAAGATAGCGGCCCGGTTTGGTAGATCGGGGGAATCCGGAATACTGTTGCCCTCGGATCCTCCCTCAATCCGGCCGTCCTGCAACTGGTAAAGTGATTCGGTCTCTCCAGAAGACTCGTTATCAAAACAGACCACGATCTCTCCATCGGACACCGGTCCATCCTTGTACCTTGATCCATGGATGACACCCACGAAAACATGCCTTGCCTCAGGCTGGACCGGCAAAGAACTTGCACGCCGAGCCGTTTCGATGATGTCGGTGTAGATGTCCGGCTCAGGGGCCAGTTCACCGATCTTGCCGATGAAGACGTGAATCCCACCAAAGGGGACCCGGTACCCGTATTTGATTGAATCGGCCTCGGGACCCCATCCTGCGTTGTCGATGTAGAGGTTGCCGCGACGACTCTTCGTCATCCGGCCTATAGCGTATCCCTTAAGTCCATCGAAGCTGCCCTTCAAGAAGTCAAAACCATCATGCGATAGCCCCACGGTGGGCGCCAACTATCGTGGGTTTGTCACGATAGATGCCCTTGTAAAAGGACTTAGTCGTGGAGCCATCGCTACGGGTTATCTTAAGGGGTTAAACCGGACAAGGGGACACGGGGAATTTTATACTAGTTCGGCCCCTTCGTGGAAGGTAGAAGCCTACGTCTAGTTGTGATTGGTATTGCTAAGGTTTCGAACGCCAGGGAGCAAATCCGCTTTGTTTGGCTCTCGAGTTGTTGTCTGTCCCTAAACCGCTGCCGGGTCGTCCCTTTATATACATAGGTTGATGCCCGCCGGTTTACAGAGTCCCGAAGCCGGATCATAAATGTATCCAGTTCGGTCTCTATCCTTCCTATCTTACAATACAAGTTACACGACTAAGCCGGTTTACATTTACAGGCTTTAACCCGCCTTCGGGCCTTGGGCCTCCATGAAGCGCCATCATCCTTGCATCTTTATGGGCTTCTAATCTTCAAGGAGTCAACCCGACTACATAAGGCCGGTTTACCTCCAGTAGTAATATCCCCAACAGGTGGGCTAAATGAGGGCATCACCATTCTCCAGTGTTCAGAGTGTATCTCCTTTTTTCAAGTTATATAATTTGAGCTCAGTGACTTTTCGATGATGTACACTTGTTTGGGCCAGTGAGGTGTCGTTGAATATCGGCCAAGTAGTAACGCGATGCCAAACAGGTCAATTATGACTCTCAGGCCGGGCTCTCAAAAGATCCTCAAAAAAAGGTCGGGCTCTCCAAAAAAGAAAGAATAAGGACTCTTAGGCTGACATGTGGGCGCCACCGGTGTTTTCGTGCGCTTGCGCACCGAGAGCATATTGGCGTGTGTTCGAAATTCATGCTACCTTTTCATCCCCAATCTCCCGCCCCTCCCCCACCTCTGGAATCTCGATTCCTACTCCAGTTCCCCTAAATCCCCCTCCTGTACTCCCTATACTCAAGCGCACTATCATGTCGCCGGTCAGCACGGATCTCCGAGCCGGAGATCCTGAGGTCCATCCTGCCTTCGGTCGTTGCGTGCTGTCGCTCAACAGTGGCATGGCGGCGCTTGACGACCAGTTCGCCGGCAAAGTGCAGATGGTAACCATCAATGGCGACCGGCCTCCCGTCTCGCTGGACGACCTTGTCAAAGCTCTTGGCATTGCGCACGGCATCCAAATAAGTGACTTGCTCATCGAAGTCTGTTTGCCACCGGCTGATTTCTTCGTCAAGTTCCGAACAACTTTCGACTGCAGTCGTGTCTTCGAATCTTCCCGTTGTTTGTTCTGCGATGGCGCGCTGGTGAGCTTTGATCGGTGGCACCCAGGATGGGGCTCGGTGCCGTCTGTGCTTGAGTTTATAACAAAGCTTACCTTCCACGGCATGCCTCGACATGCTTGGAACAGCGAGTCCATGAATGAGCTTATCAACGACCTTGGAGGTGAGCTCTTAAGTATATTTGTTCCTCTAGACAGCTGGGCTCTGACGATTATGGCATGGATGAAGAAGCCGTCCACCATATCAAAGGTGATTGGTGTTGAGATACCGATGCAGGAACCGGGGTTGTACTATTCGTTGCCACCAAGGCCACCGCGGACGACGTTAGGGATGTACCTGTATCGAGTGTTCGTGCATGGCGAAGAAGTGGTCAATCCATCAATCGAAGTCCTGCCACCACCGCTGGTGCCAGGGTTCGTCGACGACGTCCATTACAGGAGTCAACATCAGACTTTCCCCGTGTTGCTCGGAATGATGGATGGCACAGGGCCTACTCCATCGCGCGGCGGAGGCCACTGCTTCTTTGGGAGAAGAGGCAGGGCTGGCTGCCTTGATGTGCTCTAATTTAATGTAACAACTGAATCTTGTCAGATACTAGTTAAATCCGAGCTATGGTTGTGAAGCACTGATGTGCCAGTACATTTGATTGTGACCTGTTCTAATTTTGTACCTGAACTTTTTTAGAAAGGGTTGTACGTCAACTTAATATGCTAGCAGAACTTATTGTGTTGTCTGTCTGTTTTCTTTTCACAACATTCAAGATATTTCCCCGTCATTGATAAAGACGATGAACCGTTATGTACGAGTTTGTTGGTTTCAACATAGCCCTACCCGTAGCGATCCACTGCTTCCATCCTGATTGTGCCGCCTGTGTGAAATTTTTGTATGCATGTTCAATGTGGTATGATGTTCTATATGATTGTGTCAACTATGTAAGTTTTTACTGAGCATCAGCAATGCATATGGCTGAAAGATGTATTTATGAGCATCGACCGATGGGTCTCTCTCTCTCACACACACACACGCGCACACACGCACAAGTGGGACCCGTTGAATTATTTCTTTGCTCGTGACAGCTTTTAATTAGGTTCCACTGTAATCTAACTTTTTTCTTAAGTTATTAATTGAGCTTAGTGACTTCAAAAAGTTGTACATAAGCCTTGTTTGGGCCTTTCCGGCATCGCTGAATGTGGGCTGAGTAGCCATGTTAGGTTGTACTGTACTACACAGGCCTTTTTTTTCAACATCAGCAATGTAACACGGCCGACAGTTGTACACAATATCCGGGTTAACTTCTCCGCCCCGCTGGGCTGCAAACATTCCTAGGAGGTATGCATTAGGCTTAACAAGAAAATGGACTTTAAGAAATAATAAATGGGATGTAATTATAATAACTGGGCAGTAACTATAAAAAATGCACAAAATGCGTAATTAGTTTAAAAAATATATTATATTTGGAATTTGAAAATTTTAATTTCATTACTTGTTGCGCATGCAATATTTCGTTGGATTTTAACGTAATACAACTTTATTTTGAAATTATATTTAATCTGACTAGAAATTTCGGATAAAAATATTTCGGATCCCATAAAAATGTGCGAATTTTTTTAAATTCTATTTTGAGCGGTTGGTTGAAATTATTAATATTTTTTTAGGAATGGTTGAAATTATTAATTGTTGTCCTAGCTAGAAAATGGGTGTACTTTTAACAAACTATAAATGGGCTGTAGTAAATTCCATTAGAATTAAAAAATGGGTTGTACATTCTTACAAATCGCAAATGGGCTATATGTTCTCTGACACACACTTGTGGGCCTTCTAAGTTGACGCGTCCCCTAAAAAAACTAAGTTGACGCGTATGCAAAGCTTTGTCAACAACACACGGTTCTGGCAGCTATGGCCGTTGGATGTCCATCCAACGGATGTCGTGCTTCTTCTTCAATCTCGGATATTCTTTCTTTAGCCACCCAAAAAATAATTCCTCCCTCTGACATTTGGGGCGCACCGTTTCGGAGGCTGACCTGTGGGCCTACTAAGTTGACGCGTACCAAGGGCTTTGTCAACTTAGTCAATATAAACGATTCTAGATGCAGTGACCGTACGATGTCCATCCAACAGCTGTAGTGCTTCTTCAACCTCTGGTCTTCTTGCTCCAGCCGCCCAAAGCAGCGCCGGTCGTGCCACGTGCTCCTGCCTCTCCTGGCTAGCTGTGATGCCGTGGAGGCCTCACCGCCCCCTACTACTCCCACTACTGGCCAGGCCAGCCCTCTACTCACCCACACCCCCTGTTATTCTGCGGCGACGACAGCCTCACACCGCACCGAACCAGTGAACCCTCATACTCCTCTACGTGTGGGCATCCACTGCCGCGTCTTCCCCGGCTCCATGTCGTCCCCTTCCTAGGCCTCGCCGTCGTCCACCACCCTGGTGCTCTCGGCATGGCATGGTCAACGTGGTCAAGGAACGGCTTCCATCGGACATGGACTATACGTGGAGAGGCCGACAGCTGGGTCCACGGCCACAACAAGGAAGTGCCTCCTTATTACGCGGAAAATAAATATTCCTCCACTTGACGGCAGGGACCCCCCAGACGGGCAACCGTATTCCGCAAAAAAATGTTTCCCCCCTGACTGCTAGGACCTACCAGCTACATCTTCGCACGCAAGGAAGTGCGTCCGAGCAAAAAACGATTCATCCCCCTGACTGCTGGGACCCACCAGCTACATCTTCGCACGCAAGGAAGTGCCTGACAGTCAGGACCCACCTGGTCAAAGCGTACGTAGCGTTGTCATTCTGGTCGCGAACGTATGTGTACATACTGGTCGATGTAGAGGCGCGCACGTAGCATGTACACGTACGTACAGCGGCTAGTGTGCAAGAAAGAAAATACGGCCACGTACGTACATACGGGTGGGGTCTCGAACACCTACTCACGCATATGTACGGTCAGGGCTTGTGTACATGGCTGGGTGGGAACGGAGAAACAACGTCGTCGTCGCCCGCAAAAAAATAGCGTCGTCGTCGTGTTCATGGGGAGGCAACGGAATGCATCACGTTCATCGAGAGGCAACGGAATGCGTGGGAGCCAACCAGCTTGGATGGAACAGCCAATGGAAACGAGGCCTGGCGTACCGCAGAACGGAGGAAACGGCCTTGTGTTCGACCAGCCATGTTCGAAACGGGATCTTGTTCATCGGGAGGGGTTTGGCGTACCACAAAACGGAGGAAACGGACTTGTGTTGGACCTCCTACGGTCGAAACGGGGTCCTGTTGATCAGGAGGGGTGTGGCGTACCGCAAAACGGAGGAAACGGACTTGTGTTGGAGCGCTACGGTCGAAATGGGGGTCCTGTTCATCGGGAGGGGTGTGGTGTACCGCAAAACGGGACTCCACGGGATACTGTTCATCTCCACCATCGACCCCCTCCAGCCTCCATGGGCTACTATTCATCCACCGTCGACCTCCACCAGCGTCCACCTGCGACTGTTCATCCACGGGGTCCTGTTCATCCAGCCTCCACCACGCGCTACTCCATCGGCTACTGTTCAACCAGCCCTCTCCACGGGCTCCTATTCAACCACCCCTCCACGGTCTACTGTTCTTCCAGCCCTCCACCATCTACTGTTCATCCAGCCCTCCACGGGGTTGTCTTGTTCATCCAGCCCTACATGGGGTCCTATTCATCCAACACCAACCGGCTCGATGGATCGGGGTCCTGTTCATCCAGAGGCAACACCATGGGGTCCTGTTCATCCACCCCCACCGCAAACTGTTCATCCAACCCCCCCCCCCAGCAACACTCACTGTTCATCCAAAGGCAGCATCGATCGGCTTCAGTTAGCAGCAGTAGCGAAGGAATCGCTCGATCGGGTTTAGTTAACAGCCATCGATCGATCGCTCTGGTTCAGTAACGCGTAACCTGCAGTGCAATCGCTCGGGTTCAGTAGGTGAACGCCTTGCTCGGGTTCAGTTAGATCCCAACGCCTCGCACCCACGCGCGTGCGTGTACGAGATAAACGCCCAACCCTCCATGCATCGCTCGGCCCCGACCACCCATCGTAACTGGGAACGACCCCGATATTTTCCTCGCACTCGCTTCTACCATGGTTTTTTCCGTCATGGACGGCCCAAAGAATGTCATGCAGCTACGTCTCCGGCCCGCCCAGGACGAAAAGCCCATTTTCTATCATGATTTTTTGTGATAGAAGTAGGAGACCACCACATCTATGATGATACCGGGTTTTGTCACAATTATCATCATAGAAGTGTCATAAGTATGATAGAAAAAAATTCATTCGGCCCAAACGTCACGGATGTGTATTTTTTTGTAGTGTAATCTTGATCCATGCCAACTCAACAAACACCATCGGAGACACCTATAGAGCACCTTTATAATCACCCAGTTACGTTGTGACGTTTGGTAGCACACAAAGTGTTCCTCCGATACTCGAGAGTTGCATGATCTTATAGTCATAGGAACATGTATAGTTATGGAGAAAGCAATAGCAAAAAAACTAAACGATCATCGTGCTAATCTAACGGATGGGTCAAGTCAATCACATGATTCTCTAATGATGTGACCCCGTTAATCAAATGACAACTCATGTCTATGGTTAGGAAACATAGCCATCATTGATTCAATGAGCTAGTTAAGTAGAGGCAAACTAGTGACACTCTGTTTGTCTATGTATTCACACATGTACTAAGTTTCCGGTTAATACAATTCTAGCATGAATAATAGACATTTATCATGATATAAGGAAATATAAATAACAACTTTATTATTGCCTCCAGGGCATATTTCCTTCACATTTTTGTCATGACTTGTGCAATCATCATTAGCATTTTGGATATTCAAAGAATTCACACTAACAACATTGAAATCATGCTCATCATTCAAATATTTTGTGCCATGCATTTTATTGACTTCTTCTTCTAACAATTGAGCACAATTTTCTGAACCATCATTTTCAAGAAAGACATTATAAACATGGTTAATAATATGATGCAACCTAAATTCCATTTTTTGTAGTTTTTTTATAAACCAAACTAGTGATAAAACAAGAATCTAAAAGATTCAATTGCAAGATCTAAAGATATACCTTCAAGCACTCACCTCCCCGGCAACGGCGCTAGAAAAGAGCTTGATGACTACTACGCAACTTTATTCTTGTAGAGACGTGTTGGGCCTCCAAGCGCAGAGTTTTGTAGGACAGTAGCAATTTTCCCTCAAGTGGATGACCTAAGGTTTATCAATCCGTGAGAGGTGTAGGATGAAGGTGGTCTCCCTCAAATGACCCTACAACCAAATACAAGAAATCTCTTGTGTCCCCAACACACCCAATACAATGGCAAATTGTATAGGTCCACTAGTCCCGCGAAGAGATGGTGATAAAAGTGTAACATTGATGGTAGAAATATATTTTTATAATCTGAATAAATAAAAACAGCAAGGTAGTAATTAGTAAACGGGCACAAAAATGGTATTGCAATGCTTGAAAACAAGGCCTAGGGTCCGTACTTTCACTAGTGCAATTTCTCAACAGTGCTAACATAGTTGGATCATATGATTATCCCTCAAAGTACAGCCAAGAATCACTCCCGAGTTCCTATTAGCGGAGAACAAAAAGTAGGAATTATTTGTAGGGTATGAAGCCACCTCAAAGCTATTCTTTCCAATCGATCTATTCAAGAGTTCGTACTAAAATAACACAAAGCTATTGTTTCTGTTCGATCTATCCTAGAGTTCGTACTAGAATAACACCAAAGCATATTCATATTCATAATACTCAAACCACGCAAAGAACTATAAAGAGACCCCGAAGTTTCTGTCGGAGAAAAACGTGCATCAACCCCTATGCATAGATTACCCCAATATCACCGCGGGAATCCGCGAGTTGAATGCCATAACATATATCAAGTGAATCAATAAGATACCCCAATTGTCACCTCAAGTATTCATACCACAAAACATATATCATGTGTTCTCATCTCTGACTATTCAATCCGACAAGACAAAACTTCAAAGGGTAAAGATTCAATTCGTTATAATGAGAGTATAGAGGGGAGAAACATCATATGATCCGACTATATTAACAAAGCCCATGATATAGATCACGAGAGAGAGAGATTAAACACATAGCTACTGGTACAAACCCTCAGCCCCGAGGGTGGACTACTCCCTCCTCATCGTGGTGGCCGCGGGGATGATGAAGATGGCCACCGGAGATGATTCCCCCCTTTGGTAGGGTGCGGACGGGTCTAGATTGGTTTTTGGTGGCTACGGAGCCCTGCAGCGGCGGAATTTCTGATCTAGGTTAACCCCGAAGGGTTTCGGAATATTTGGGAATTTATAGTGCAAATAGGGGGTGCGGGAGGCCACTGAGGTGGGCACAACCCACCTGGGCGCGCCAGGGCCCTGGTGGGTTGTGCCCCCCTCGGGGCACCCCCGAGGTGCAGCTTTGGCCCATTGGGTTCCTTCTTGTCCAAAAAAAATCTCCGTAAAGTTTCACGGTGTTTGGACTCCGTTTGATATTGATTTACTGCGATGTAAAAAACAAGCAAAAAAGCAGCAACTGGAACTAGGCACTGGGTCAATAGGTTAGTCCCAAAAAATGATATAAAGTTGCTATAAGATGATTATAAAACACCCAAGAATGATAAAATAACAACATGAATACTTCATAAATTATAGATACGTTGGAGACGTATCAGGATGACCCACATCTTTATACAGAAGGCGTAGATGGTATTATTAGACGTTGTGTACCTGAGCATGAACAGGGACAAATCCTACGGAAATGTCGCTCTGGGGCTTATGGAGGGCATCATGCTGGAGATAGAACTGCTCACAAGGTATTGCAATCTGGATTTCATTGGCCTAATCTCTTCAAGGATGCCCATAAGTTCGTCTTATCTTGTGATGAATGTCAAAGAATAGGTAATATTTGTAAGCGTCAAGAAATGCCTATGAATTATTCACTTGTTGTTGAACCATTTGATGTTTGGGGATTTTATTACATGGGACCTTTTCCTTCCTATAATGGGTATACTCATATTTTGGTTACTGCTGATTACGTTACTAAATGGGTAGAAGCTATTCCAACTAGTAGTGTTGATCACAACACCTCTATTAAAATGCTTAGGGGAAGTTATTTTCCCAAGGTTTGGAGTCCCTAGATATTTAACGACTGATGGTGGATCACACTTTATTCATGGTGCTTTCTGTAAAATGCTTGCCAAGTATGATGTTAACCATAAAATTGCATCACCTTATCATCCTCAGTCTAGTGGTCAATTTGAACTTAGCAATAGAGAAATAAAATTAATTTTGCAAAAGACTGTCAATAGGTCCAGGAAGAATTGGTCTAAGAAATTAGATGATGCACTTTGGGCTTATAGAACATCATATAAAAATCCTATCGGTATGTCTCCTTATAAAATGGTTTATGGAAAAGCATGCATTTGCCTCTTGAGTTAGAACATAAAGCATTTTGGGCAATCAAAGAACTCAATTATGATTTCAAACTTGCTGGTGAAAATAGGTTATTTGATATTACCTCATTAGATGAATGGAGAACCCAAGCTTATGAAAATGCAAAATTATTTAAAGAAAAAGTAAAAATATGGCATGACAAAAGAATTCAAAAGCATGAGTTTAAAGTTGGAGAATATGTTCTTTTGTACAACTCTTGTTTTAGATTCTTTGCAGGAAAACTCCTCTCAAAATGGGAAGGCCCATACGTCATCGAGGAGGTTTACCGGTCTGGAGCCATCAAAATAAATAATTCCGAAGGTACTAATCCGAAGGTTGTCAATGGGCAACGAATAAAGCATTATATCTTAGGTATGTCTATTAATGTTGAAATTAATATTATCTGAACTTTGACACTGGAAGAACACATAAAAGAGTCCTTCCGGAACACTCCAGAATCGTGAAAATAAGGAGGTACGTGATACGGTAAGTAAACAGACTCCGAAAAATTTGCAAAAATATTTTTATCAGTTTTGGAATATTTAAGAATTTTTGGAATAAAGAAACTCCCAGGAAGCGTTCCCTGGTGGGCAGAAGACACCAGGGCACGCCAGGCTTGCCTGGCATGCCCAGGTGGGTTGTGCCCACCTGGGACACCTTCCGTACTCCGTTTTTCTACCATGTGTTTGTCCTCCAAGATAAAAAATCTATATATACTTCCCGAACATGTTGATCACTGTATCGCGGAGAAATCTCCTGTTCTCTTTCCTTGTTGTTTCCTGTCAGATCTGTTGGGACAGGCATCATGTCTTCTTCTTCTTCCTCCAACAATGTGGAATAGGATGCTTGGTTGATGAAGATCGAGCTGAAGAGAGAAGAGCCCGCGGGAGCTGTCAGAGGATATGAGAGCAAGGAGGTTATCGTTGATCATCCTTCGGTCTTTGAACAAGCACTGCCAGTTGAGGAGGAGGATGAAGATATCCTTAAACCTTACCTTACTCATCTTACCCCTGCTGAGATTGAAGCCTTTCGGGTCATTGAAATAGTTCACATACAAAATAAGTATCTCACTCGTGAAAATATTCTGCATCAAGAGCACATCACCCACCTCCGGAGCGTCATCCGTCAATTGGAGAATCTTTTGATCCTTAAGGATAGAATCGCTTCATCACCCCATCATCATCTTCACCACCAAAAGAGAATTAAGTATCGGGTATGGGCACTCCCCTTGGCTTCCGCCAAGCTTGGGGGAGATGCCCCGGTATCGTATCATCCCACTATATTTTTTCTTTTACTCATTTTAGTTCGATCCTTTCTTCTTTGTGAGTTTGCTTAGTGATCTATCCTTGTAATTGTGTGCAAGTTATATAATAAAGTTTAGTATGAGTTTTTTCTTTTTTTACTTTCATGTTGCAAATAAAAGAAAAGAAATAAGAAAGGAAACAAATAAAAGAAAGGGATTAAATAAACAAAATATTATATACTAATCCTATGGTAGGTGATGGCACCACATAAGGAAAAGTATAAGTAGAAAATGTTATTAGAGATTGACAAACATAGCATTAGTCAATGATGCAACTCATGAAAGAATTAATAAGGGAAGAGAAGATTCACATATAAATATACTATCCTAGAAATCTTTTGTGATTGTGAGCCCCCATCAAAATATTATATGCCAAAATTGTTGACGTTGGACAAGGAAGACAACTTAATGATTTATGGTTGTTCATATTCACGTAGAAGTCATATTGTCATAGATCCTTTAACATGTGGTGCTTGCCCCTATCTTTGCTAGCCAAAAATTCCGCACTAAGTAGAGATACTACTTGTGCATCCAAAAACCCTTAAACCCAAATCTTATTTTCAAAGTGTCCACCATACCTACCTAGGGATTGAGCAAGATCCCTCAAGTAAGTTGTCATTGGTGCAAAAAGGCAATAAAAATTGTTTCTAAAAGTGTGAGATCATTTAGTGTAAGAGAAAATTGAGCGTTGCACAAACTTGTGATGGTGGAGAATAAAAGCGACAGACTGCATAATAAAGGTCGCTATCACACGGGGCAATGTAACGTGACGTTCTTTTGCACTAAGGGATTGAGCATAGAAACAAATAAGCGCATGGCAACCTCTACTCCCTCTGTGAAGGGCCTATCTTTTACTTTTATGTATTCACTTTTATGCAAGATTCAAAGTTTTTCTCTCTATTCCTTTTATTTTTCTCCTTTGGCAAGCATCATGTGGTGAGGAAAGATCTAGGCACATATGTCTAGTTGAATATGGGTGTCATGAGTTATTATTGTTGACATCACCCTTGAGGTGAGTATGTTGGGAGGCGAAACCATAAGCCCCTATATTTCTATGTGTCCGGTTGAAACGTTTTGCTCATGGGTACGCGGTGAGTGTTAGCAATCATAGAAGACTATATGATGGTTGAGTATGTGGACTTGCCTAAAGGCTCCGACACGTGAATCTTCCTGAAAAGATGATGAATTGTAGTTGCAAAGTTGACTGAGAACATAGTTTGTTGACTGAGAATTCTAGCAGCTGGAAATCTGGACCTAGAAAAGCTACATCAGGCCACCTATTCTGCACAACTCCAAACAAGCTGAAACTTCACGGAGATTTTTTATGGATTATTTAAGAATTATTGGAGCAAATAACTACCAGAGGGGGTCCACCAGGTGGGCACAACCCACCTGGGCGCGCCAGGGAGCCCAGGCACGCCCTGGTGGGTTATGCCCTCCTCAGCCCACCTTCGGTGCCCATCTTTTGGTATATAAGTCATTTTGACCTAGAAAAAATAAGGAGAGGACTTTCGGGACGGAACACCGCCGTTTCGAGGTGGAACTTGGGCAGGAGCACTTTTGCCCTCTGGCGGAGCGATTTCGCCGGGGGAACTTCCCTCCCGGAGGGGGAAATCATCGTCATCATCATTACCAACAACTCTCCCATCTTGGGGAGGGCAATCTCCATCAACATCTTCAACAACACCATCTCCTCTCAAACCCTAGTTCATCTCTTGTGTTCAATCTTGTCACCAGAACTATAGATTGGTACTTGTGGTGACTAGTAGTGTTGATTACATCTTGTAGTTGATTACTATATGGTTTATTTGGTGGAAGATTATATGTTCAGTTCCAATATGCCATTTAATACCTCTGATCATGAGCATGTTTATCATTTGTGAGTAGTTACATTTGTTCTTGAGGTCACAGGAGAAATCATGTTGTAAGTAATCATGTGAATTTGATATGTGTTTCATATTTTGGTAGTATGTATGTTGTGATTCCCATAGTGGTGTCATGTGAACGTCGACTACATGACACTTCACCATATTTGGGCCTAAGGGAATGCATTGTGGAGTAGCAATTAGATGATGGGTTGTGAGAGTGTGATACGTCTCCAACGTATCTACTTTTCCAAACACTATTGACCTTGTTTTGGACTCTAACTTGCATGATTTGAATTGAACTAACCCGGACTGACGATGTTTTCAGCAGAATTGCCATGGTGTTATTTTTGTGCAAAAATAAAAGTTCTCGGAATGACATGAAAATTTATGGAGACACTTTTTGGAATTTATAAAAAATACTAGCGAAAGAATCAGCGTAAGGGGGTCCACACCCTGTCCACGAGGGTGCAGGGCGGCCCTCCCTAGGGTGCGCCCCTACCTCATGGGCCCCCTGAGGCTCCACCGACGTCAACTCCAACTCTATATATTCACGTTCGAGGAGAAAAAAATCAGAGAGAAGGATTCATCGCGTTTTACGATACGGAGCCGCCGTCAAGCCCTAATCTTCATCGGGGGCTGATCTGGAGTGCGTTCGGGGCTCCGGAGAGGGGAATCCGTCGCCATCGTCATCATCAACCTTCCTCCATCACCAATTTCATGATGCTCACCGCCTTGTGTGAGCAATCTCATCGTAGGCTTGCTAGACGGTGATGGGTTGGATGAGATTTATCATGTAATCGAGTTAGTTTTGTTAGGGTTTCATCCCTAGTATCCATTATGTTCTAAGATTGATGTTGCTATGACTTTTCTATGCTTAATGCTTGTCACTAGGGCCCGAGTGCCATGATTTCAGATCTGAACATATTATGTTTTCATGAATATATGTGAGTTCTTGATCCTATCTTGCAAGTCAATAGTCACCTACTATGTGTTATGATCTGGCAACCCCTAAGTGACAATAATCGGGACCACTCCCGGTGATGACCGTAGTTTGAGGAGTTCATGTATTCACTAAGTGTTAATGCTTTGGTCCGGTACTCTATTAAAAGGAGGCCTTAATATCCCTTAGTTTCCAATAGGACCCCCTGCCACGGGAGGGTAGGACAAAAGATGTCATGCAAGTTATTTTCCATAAGCACGTATGACTATATTTGGACTACATGCCTACATTACATTGATGAACTGGAGCTAGTTCTGTGTCACCCTATGTTATAACTGTTGCATGAGGAATCGCATCCGACATAATTATCCATAACTGATCCATTGCCTACGAGCTTTTCACATATTGATATTTGCTTAGTTATTTTTCTGTTGCCACCATTACCGTTACTTCCATACTACTTTGCTACTAAATACTTTGCTGCAGATATTAAGTCTTTCAGGTGCGGTTGAATTGACAACTCAACTGTCAATACCTGAGAATATTCTTTGGCTCCCCTTGTGTCGAATCAATAAATTTGGGTTGAATACTCTACCCTCGAAAACTGTTGCGATCCCCTATACTTGTGGGTTAACAAGACTATTTTATGGCGCCGTTGTCGGGTAGCGTAGCTCTATTCTTTGAGTCACTTGGGATTTATATTTGTTGATCACTATGAGGAACTTGAAAGATGAAAGAACCAAGATTTTTCCCTCAACTACGAGGGGAGGTAAGGAACTGCCATCTAGCTCTGCACTTGATTCCCCTTCTGTTTTGAGTAAACTTGCGACACCTACTCCTGCTATTCATTCTGATATGTCACATGTTATTGATGATGCCACTTCTGCTATGCATGATGTTTATGATGAAACTACTTCTATGCTTGATAATACTGTGCCATTAGGTGAATTTCTTAATGAACAACTTGCTAGGGTTAGAGAGAATGAAATTATTGAAACTGATAATATTAATGAAAGTGATGATGAAGATTTTCCCCCTAGATATGAATTGCCTGATGTGCCTGAGGGTTATGTTATGGATGAAGAAACTGCTAGAGATCTTTTAGCTTGCAAAGATAGATATGATCTTAAGAAACTGTTAGCTAAGCTAAAAGAAAATTCTTTGAATGCTAGAATGAAATATGACCCTGCTTTTGCTACTTCACCTATCTGTATTTCTGATAAGGATTATGATTTCTCTGTCGATCCTGAGTTAATTACTTTGGTTGAATCTGATCCATTTTATGTCTATGAATCTAAAACTGTTGTGGCACATCTCACTAAATTGAATGATATAGCCACCATATTCACTCATGAGGAAAAAATTCATTACTACTATATCCTTAAGGTATTCCCATTCTCATTAAAGGGTGATGCTAAAACATGGTTTAACTCTCTTACTCCTGGTTGCGTGCGTAGTCCCCGGGATATGATTTATTACTTCTCTGCTAAATATTTCCCCGCTCATAAGAAACAAGCTGCCTTAAGGGAAATATATAATTTTGTGCAAATTGCAGAAGAGAGTCTCCCACAAGCTTGGGGGAGGCTTCTCCGATTACTTAATGCTTTGCCTGATCATCCTCTCAAGAAAAATGAAATACTTGATATCTTTTATAATGGACTAACAGATGCTTCCAGAGACCACCTGGATAGTTGTGATGGTTGTGTTTTCAAGGAAAGAATTGTTGAGCAAGCTGAATTGCTATTGAATAATATGTTGAGTAATGATAATGATTGGACACTTCCTGAACCAACTCCTAATCCAACTCCGAAGAAAAGGGGTTTTCTATTTCTCAGTCCTGAAGATATGCAAGAGGCAAAGAAATCTACGAAAGAAAAGGGTATTAAAGCTGAAGATGTTAAGAATTTACCACCTATTGAAGAAATACATGGTCTTAATACTCCAACACAGGTAGTAAAGGTAAATTCTCTCTATAGATTTGATGAAGGTGATATTCATTGTAATAAGTCTACTAGCCAATGCTTGGATGAGTTTGATAATTTTATTGTTAAACAAGAAAACTTCAATGCTTATGTTGGTAGAAAATTGAAACGTAATGCTTATATGATTGAACACTTGAGTGATTATATGTCTAGAGTTAAAGGTGACCTTAAACTTATTAGTGAACATGCTTCTATGGTTACCACTCAAGTAGAACAAGTGCTTAAAGCACAAGATGATTTGCTTAGTGAATTAAATAATAAGAAAAATGATAATGTTGTTAGAGTTGTGACTAGAGGGGGTAAAATGACTCAGGAACCTTTGTATCCTGAGGGCCACCCTAAGAGAGTTGAGCAAGATTCTCAGAGAACTAATGTTGATGCATCTAGTCCTTCTAAGAAGAAGAAAAAGAAAAATGATAGTACTTTGCATGCTTCTAGTGAACATGTTGTTGACACACCTGAGAATCCCAATGGTACTTCTATTTCTGATGCTGAAACACAATCTGGTAATGAACATGAACCTAGTGATAATGTTAATGATGATGCTCAACCTAGCAATAACAATGATGTAGAGATTGAACCTGTTGTTGATCTTGATAACCCACAATCAAAGAATCAACGTTATGATAAGAGAGACTTTGTTGCTAGGAAGCACGATAAAGAAAGAGAACCATGGGTTCAGAAACCCATGCCTTTTCCTCCTAAACCATCCAAGAAAAAGGTTGATGAGGATTTTGAGCGCTTTGCTGAAATGATTAGACCTATCTTTTTGTGTATGCGTTTGACTGATATGCTTAAAATGAATCCTTATGCTAAGTATATGAAAGATATTGTTACAAATAAAAGAAAGATACCGGAAGCTGAAATTTCCACCATGCTTGCCGATTATACTTTTAAAGGTGGAATACCTAAGAAACTAGGAGATCCAGGAGTATCAACTATACCATGCTCAAACTATGTTTAAACTGCTTTATGTGATCTTGGAGCCGGTGTTAGTGTTATGCCTCTCTCTTTATATCGTAGACTTGATTTGAATAAGTTGACACCTACTGAAATATCTTTGCAAATGGCCGGTAAATCAACTGCTATACTTGTCTGTATTTGTGAGGATGTGCCTGTTGTGGTTGCAAACATTACTATTTTAACGAACTTTGTTATTCTTGATATTCCCGAGGACGATAGTATGTCTATTATCCTTGGTAGACCCTTTTTGAATACTGTAGGGCTGTTATTGATTGCAACAAAGGCAATGTCACTTTTCATGTAAATGGTAATGAGCATACAGTACACTTTTCGAGGAAACAACCTCCAGTCCATGGTATCAATTCAATTGGAAAAATTTCAGCGATAACTATTGGAGGTTTTGAATTCCCTCTTCCAACTATCAAGAAGAAATATGATATTCTTATTGTGGGGACATGCATATCCCCATTGAGGTAACTTAGTGTTATTCGAAAATTGTCCGGTTTCATGTTATTCAGAAAGAGTTTGTTAACAAGACTTGATCAACCTTGTTAGTGGATTCCTTTTGATGAGCATGAGATGGATGAAGTTAGAAAGCACAATTCTCTGTACCCTCCTTTTACTTTCTGTTATTTAGATTAAATAAAGCAAAAATAAAAATTTATGTCTGTTCTCTGAATTATCCTTGCAATAAAAAATACCCCGAAAATAGAAGTTCTCCAAATGTCCTGAAAATGATATATGAATTTTTGTAGAATATTTTGGAATTATTGGCACTGAGAACACACTAGGGGGACCCACCATCTGGACACGAGGGTCCAGGGCATGCCCCCCTGCCTCATGGACCCCCTCCACTTATTCCAGCACCCACTCACTTCGTCTTCCTCCAGAAAAAAAATCCTCCCATAGTGCTACCTCTTGAGCACTGCGTTGGTTTTCCCTTGAAGAGGAAAGGGTGATGCAGCAAATTGCGTAAGTATTTCCCTCAGTATTTGAGAACCAAGGTATCAATCCAGTAGGAGATCACACTCAAGTCCCACGCACCTACACAAACAAATAAGAACCTCGTAACCAACGCGATAAAGGGGTTGTCAAGCCCTTCACGGTCACTTACGAGAGTGAGATATGATAGATATGATAAGATAATATTTTTGGTATTTTTATGATAAAGATACAAAGTAAAATAAAAGGCAAAAGAAATAACTAAGTATTGGAAGATTAATATGATGAAAGATAGACCCGGGGGCCATAGGTTTCACTAGTGGCTTCTCTCAAGAGCATAAGTATTACTGTGGGTAAACGAATTACTGTCGAGCAATTGATATAATTGAGCATAGTTATGAGAATATCTAGGTATGATCATGTATATAGGCATCACGTCCGAGACAAGTAGACCGACTCCTGCCTGCATCTACTACTATTACTTCACACATCGACCGCTATCCAGCATGCATCTAGAGTATTAAGTTCATAAGAACAGAGTAATGCTTTAAGGAAGATGACATGATGTAGAGGGATAAACTCATGCAATATGATATAAACCCCATCTTTTTATCCTCGATGGAAACAATACAATATGTGCCGGTTCCCTTTCTGTCACTGGGATCGAGCACCGCAAGATTGAACCCAAAGCTAAGCACTTCTCACATTGCAAGAAAGATCAATATAGTAGGCCAAACAAAACTGATAATTCGAACAGACTTGCAAAGATAAACCAATCATACTTAAAATAATTCAGAGGAGAATCAAATATTTTTCATAGATAATCTGGATCATAAACCCACAATTCATCGGATCTCGACAAACACACTGCAAAAGAAGATTACATCGAATAGATCTCCAAGAAGATCGAGGAGAACTTTGTATTGAGATCCAAAGAGGAGAAGAAGCTATCTAGCTAATAACTATGGACCCGTAGGTCTGAAGTAAACTACTCACACATCACCGGAGAGGCCATGGAGTTGATGTAGAGGCCCTCCGTGATCAATGCCCCCTCCATCGGAGCTCCGGAAAAGGCCCCAAGATGGGATCTCTTGGGTACAGAAGGTTGCAGCGGTGGAATTTGGTTTTCGTGGTGCTCCTGGATGTTTAGGAGGTACGTGGACTTATATAGGAGGAAGAAATACATCGGTGGAGCAACGGAGGGCCCACGAGGGTGGAGGGCGCGCCCGGGGGGGTAGGCGCGCCCCCTGCCTCGTGCCTTCCTCCCTTGTTTCTTGACGCCCACTCCAAGTCTCCTGGATCACGTTTGTTGAGAAAATCACGTTCCTGAAGGTTTCATTCTGTTTGGACTCCGTTTGATATTCCTTTTCTTTGAAACCCTAAAATAGGCAAAAAAAACAACAATTTGGGTTGGGCCTCCGGTTAGTAGGTTAGTCCCAAAAATGATATAAAAGTGTAAAATAAAGCCCATTAACATCCAAAATAGATAATATAATAGCATGGAGCAATCAAAAATTATAGATACGCTGGAGATGTATCAAGCATCCCCAGACTTAATTCATGCTCGTCCTCGAGTATGTAAATGATAAAAGAAGAATTTTTTATTTGGAATGCTTTCTAACATATATCTCAATGTAATTTTTCTTTATTGTGGCATGAATGTTCAGATCCGAAAGATTCAAGATAAAATTTTAATATGGACATAGAAATAATAATACTTCAAGCATACTAACTAAGCAATTATGTCTTCTCAAAATAATATGGCCAAAGAAAGTTATCCCTACAAAATCATATAGTCTGGCTATGCTCTATCTTCACCACACAGAATATTTAAATCATGCACAACCCCGATGACAAGCCAAGAAATTGTTTCATACTTTTGATGTTCTCAAACTTCTTCAATCTTCACGCAATATGTGAGCGTGAGCCATGGATATAGCACTATATGTGGAATAGAATGGTGGTTGTGGAGAAGACAAAAAGGAGAAGATAGTCTCACATCAACTAGGCATATCAACGAGCTATGGAGATACCCATTAATAGATATCAATGTGAGTGAGTAGGGATTGCCATGCAATGGATGCACTAGAGCTATAAGTATATGAAAGCTCAACAAAAGAAACTAAGTGGGTGTGCATCCAACTTGCTTGCTCATGAAGACCTAGGGCATTTTGAGGAAGCCCATCATTGGAATATACAAGCCAAGTTCTATAATGAAAAATTCCCACTAGTATATGAAAGTGATAACATAGGAGACTCTCTATCATGAAGATCATGGTGCTACTTTGAAGCACAGGTGTGGAAAAGGATAGTAACATTGTCCCTTCTCTCTTTTTCTCTCATTTTTTATTTGGGCCTTCTTTCTTTTTTTCTTTTTGGCATCTTTTCTCCCTTTTTTCGTCCGGAGTCTCATCCCGACTTGTGGGGGAGTCATAGTCTCCATCATGCTTTCCTCTCTTGGGACAATGCTCTAATAATGATGATCATCACACTTTAATTTCTTACAACTCAAGAATTACAACTCAATACTTAGAACAAAATATGACTCTATGTGAATGCCTCCGGCAGTGTACCAGGATGTGCAATGATGCATGAGTGACATGTATGAAGAATTATGAATGGCGGCTTTGCCACAAATATGATGTCAACTACATGATCATGCAAGCAATATGACAATGATGGAGCATGTCATAATAACGGAACAGTGGAAAGTTGCATGGCAATATATCTCGGAATGGCTATGTAAATGCCATAATAGGTAGGTATGGTGGCTGTTTTGAGGAAGGTATATGGTGGGTTTATGGTACCGGCGAAAGTTGCACGATACTAGAGAGACTAGAAATGGTGGAAGGGTGAGAGTGCGTATAATCCATGGACTCAACATTAGTCATAAAGAACTCACATACTTATTGCAAAAATCTATTAGTTATCGAAACAAAGTATTACACGCATGCTCCTAGGGGGATAGATTGGTAGGAAAAGACCATCGCTCGTCCCCGACCGCCACTCATAAGGAAGACAATCAATAAATAAATCATGCTCCGACTTCATCACATAACGGTTCACCATACGTGCATGCTACGGGAATCACAAACTTCAACACAAGTATTTCTCAAATTCACAACTACTCAACTAGCATGACTCTAATATCACCATCTCCATATCTCAAAACAATTATCAAGTATCAAACTTCTCATAGTATTCAATGCACTTCTATGAAAGTTTTTATATTATAACAAATTTCCATGTTGTTCCAAAGGACTCTAAAAATAATATAAGTGAATCATGAGAGACAAATAGTTTCTATAAAACAAAACCACCGCCATGCTCTAAAAGATATAAGTGAAGCACTAGAGCAAAAACTATATAGCTCAAAACATATAAGTGAAACACATAGAGTATTCTAATAAATTTCAAATCATGTGAGTCTCTCTCAAAAGGTGTGTACAGCAAGGATGATTGTGGTAAACTAAAAAGCAAAGACTCGAATCATACAAGACGCTCCAAGCAAAACACATATCATGTGGTGAATAAAAATATAGCTCCAAGTAAAGTTACCGATAGACGAAGATGAAAGAGGGGATGCCATCCGGGGCATCCCCAAGCTTAGGCTTTTTGGTGTCTGTCGGTGTCAAAATCGGCGGATCTCGGGTAGGGGGTCCCGAACTGTGCGTCTAGGCCGGATGGTAACAGGAGGCATGGGACATGATGTTTTACCCAGGTTCGGGCCCTCTTGATGGAGGTAAAACCCTATGTCTTGCTTGATTAATATTGATGATATGGGTAGTACAAGAGTAGATCTACCACGAGATCAGAGAGGCTAAACCCTAGAAGCTAGCCTATGGTATGATTGTTGTTCGTCCTACGGACTAAAACCCTCCGGTTTATATAGACTCTGGAGAGGGCTAGGGTTACACAGAGTCGGTTACAATGGTAGGAGATCTACATATCCGTATCGCCAAGCTTGCCTTCCACGCCAAGGAAAGTCCCTTCCGGACACGGGACAAAGTCTTCAATCTTGTATCTTCATAGTCCAGGAGTCCGGCCGAAGGTATAGTCCAGCTATCCGGACACCCCCTAATCCAGGACTCCCACAGTAGCCCCTGAACCAGGCTTCAATGATGACGAGTCCCGCGCGCAGATTGTCTTCGGCATTGCAAGGCGGGTTCCTCCTCCAAGTACTTTATAGAAGATTTTGAACACAAAGGTAGTGTCCGGCTCTGCAAAATAAGTTTCCACATATTGCCATAGAGAGAATAATATTCACACAAATCTAATATGCTGACGTATTCCGTAGCGTGACATCACACCACGGCCAGGTCTTTATTCAAATCGTTTTACTGTCCCACCTCAACGCGTTTAGCGAGGCGGTTTCCTTGGCACGTCTTGTTAAAGCAGAGATAGTTTCCCCCTATTCCGGGATTCTCATCAATATGGGCGTGGGTAACCCAACCGTGCCATTGACTATGGCGCTTGGGAGATAAGCGAGTTTTACTAGGCTGGTGGCGTCCGCCCTTATAAGGGGATAAGGATCCACCTTTTCATCCACGCCTTATTCCTCCTTTGCCTATCCATTTCCGCGCACTCGAGCTCCAGCGCCCAAGTCCGCACACCCCACCTCAACCTTCTCCAGCCATGTCTGGAGCGGGAGGCAAGTGGATGGTCTCCTCCGTCATGGAGGGACACATCAAAAAACTGAGGAAGGCCGGATACTTGTCTAACGACATTGCGCACCGGCTTCCCGAAGAGGGGCAGCTCATCCCCACCCCTAGGCCCCATGAGAGGGTGGTGTTCCTCCCCCATTTCCTCCGCGGACTGGGCTTCCCTCTCCACCCATTTCTCTGGGGGCTCATGTTCTACTATGGCCTAGATTTCCACGATCTGGCCTCGAACTTTGTCCTCAACATCTCGGCATTTATCATCGTGTGCGAGGCTTTCTTCTGCATCTGCCCCCATTTCGGCCTATGGCTCAAGACTTTCAACGTCAAGCCGAAGGTGGTGCGCGGCACCCAGGCGGAGTGCGGAGGCGCCATGGTGGGCAAGATGCCCAACGTCCTATGGCCCGAGGGCTCCTTCGTGGAGTCCCTAAAGGGGTGGCAATCGGGGTGGTTTTACATCACCGAGCCACGCGACCCTGAATGGGTCGCAGCCCCCGAGTTCCGATCTGGACCCCCTACGCGGCTCACCTCCTGGAAAGAGATGGGCCTGTCGTGGGGTAAAGAAGGAGAGCTGGCCGGACTCCAAACATGCGTCCAAACCCTGGTGGACAAGAAGCTCAAACTTGTCAACGTAGTCTAGGTTATGCTCATCCGCCGGATCCTCCCGTGTCAACAACGGGCTTTCAACCTGTGGGAGTTCGACCTGGCGCAGCACCGAACCCTGAGCAGGCTCTTCGACACGATGTACGAAGATGCATGGAAGGTGCTTTTCAAGGGCGCCGAGGCCCCCGCATCCGCTACCGAGGATCGCGGATTCAGCACGCAGCATCATGCTCGTGCGGTAAGCTGTTTTTACCTTTTATAGGGTATTAGTTTTTCATAGTTTGACTCCATGCGGGATCTAAGCTCCCTTACCTTTGACAGGATTGGCAGGAGACGTCCGGACAGATCAACTGTCCGGCTCCTTTGCCCGAAGGCCCAGCAGACGCTCGCTTGGCGAAGCTGCTGGTTCCGGCACCCTATGTGGTGCCGGAGAAGAAGGCCAAGAAGAAGGCCATGGGGACTCGAAAGAGTGCCCGGCGCCTGGGGGTGTCGGATTCATCATCCGACGACTCCAAGACGCACTCCTCCCGTGAAGACGAGGAGGAGGAAGAAGAGACCTCTCCCCCTCCAGCGGGGGGAGAGAAGAAAAGGAAGGCCGCCCCAACTGGGGAGGCCGAAGGGTCCAAGAAGGGGGAAACCCTTCCTCCGGACGGCTCCACCAACGCCGACGATGGCGAAGAGGAGTGGCCGCACAGGTCCAAGCCCCTGGCGAGATCGTAAGTGTCCGAATACCAGAGTGATTCATAGTATTCCTCCATTGCACAGCTTTTCCTTATGTCGAACATGTTTATGCAGTCCACCCAAAGACCGGCTCGACGTGTCGTCGAGCGGTTCCCTGGATTCGTCGGATGTGAATTCGCTTCCGACGGCTACCTCCCCCACCCTATGGACGACACCGAGGTGCTATCCCAATAGGTTCCAAGCCAGGAGGAGGTGGTCCTGGAGGCGCCGCAAGGCGACCTCCCGGACTCCAGGCGCAAAGTGGATAAAACCCCCAAGGACTCTAAGTCCGGCTTTGAGCCGGACACCGCGCCGGAACCTTCAACGGTTCCGGACTCCGGTAGGCAGCCTCCTTCCAAGAGGAGCAAGCCTACCGAGCCGGTGACCTCCGTCCAATCGGAGGCACCAGACAATTTGCTGGAGGTGCTTAACGGCGCCTCCATCGATGAGGAGCACCGCACTATTATGAGTGCGGTGATCCAGAAGGTTCAGTCCGCCAAGAGTGGACTGACTGAAGCCTGTGCCAGCCTTCTAACAGGCTTTGAGGTAAGTAAAGAATATGTAAAAAATATTACTGCATAGACAGTAGCCCCTGATACTCTGTTTGGCGTTCAGAAAGAAAAGCCGAATAGAGGATCTAATAACATTCGCAGGAGTCTAACAAAAGTAAGTCGATATGCATAAGCAGGCTTTGCTACTAGCATCCGCCGCACTGACAGCAGAGGTGGGCACGCTAAAGCAGAACCTCGGGCGGTCCGAGCAAGAGCTCGACCTGGCCAAGCAGCAGCTCGAGGAGAAGGAAGGTAAGAAATACATTATTGAAATATGTGAAAGGTGCAATTGCAAAAAGTGTCAGGATTAACGCAGCTATTGTAGGGGCCACAACTGAGGTGGCGACCCTTAAGCAAGCGCTGTCCGAGGCCAAGAAAAGGCGACCACGGAGCGCACCGAGCGGGAGAAGCATGAGATGCAGGTTGGCGAGGTGCGGCAAGAGCTCCAGGCTCTCATGAAAAAACATGAGAGTTTGGAGCTTGACTCGAAGACGCGAGAGTCTGAGCTCGCGGCGGTCATTGAAGATGCCAAGTCTGCCAAGGCCGAAGCCCAGAAGGCCCTCCAGGAGGTTGAGGCAATAAAAAAGATAGCGGCGGGTAAGGCATTCTTTATGCAAAGCAAGCACGTAAAAGTGAATTACTTGTTACTTACCCGAATCCGGAGCTCTCCAGGAGCATTCGCAGACTTGCCCCGTAGCGTGTCGGATGCCGCCGCCTTCTACCAAGCCGAGGAGGGAAGCTCGACGGAGAAGGTGTTCTGGTCTCAGTATGCTGAGGCCGAACACCCGGTGCCCTTAAGCGACCAGCTGAAACAGCTGGTCGAGCTCCATAAGGTGGCCGAACAGGCCATGAAGGGCCTCATAGTCCGGCTGTGGCCTGGAGAGGCCATGTGTCAGGACCCCGACTCAATGTCACACCGATCTAGCATGTAACACATCATATCACTTTGCGGCCTCACACACGGTATTCCCACGGGTGCCACCTTACCTGGCCCGGGACCGTTTGCGCCTTTTGGCTCACGTATATGATAGTGTCGCTAGCAACCATATGATAAGGAGCCCAGGCTGACATGACTAGTCGTAAACCCAAAGTGGCACAGACTTACAGGGACAGGCATCCATGACCCAGCTTCGAACGTGTCGGTCATCAGCAAGTGGGTCCGGGCTGTAGCACTGGGCTAGCAGGACTCCGGTAAACCGGGCTGTAGCAGGCTAACAGGACTCCGGTACTCAAAGCGTGACATTTCCCCGAAGGGACAGACACAGGAACGAAGAAGGACACATGCCGGCCAGCCTAAGTGTTCCGGAGCAGTAGCAAGCTACCAAGGCTCAATGGAAACACTAGGAGACATTTCCCGGTAAGAGAGGCTACTAAAGATAAACAACTAGATAGTCAGATCCCACACATACCAAGCATTTCAATAACATACACACAATATGCTCGATATGTGCAATACAACATGGCATCACAAAAAGACTCTACGACTCAAGTATTTATTCAATAGGCTCCGAGGAGCGAGATATTACAAACAGGGGTCTCACGACCCAACATTCAGGGCATACAAGTCAAAGCACAAGCGGAAGCTATCATGTCTGAGTACAGACATCTAGAAATGAAAAAGGCTGAGAAGCCTGACTATCTACCAGATCCTGCCGAGGGCTCACGATCGTAGCTGAGGTAACAAGCTAAACGTCGAAGTCCCACGTGGAACTACTAGTGAGACTGGAGTCTCTCTGCAAAAACATAAAATAGGCAAACGTGAGTACAAATGTACCCAGCAAGACTTACACCAGATCTATCTACATATGCATCATTATCAACAAGGGGACGGTGGAGTTTAACTGCAGCAAGCCAGCTTTGACTCGGTGGCTATCCTGAACTACGACTGCAAGTAACTCTTTTGAGGTGGCGCACACGAGTCCACATATTCACCATATCAATACACCACTATGGATCCGCTCCCGTCTCCCTACGAGAACGCCATCCATAGCACTCACGCTTATCTTGCGTATTTTAGAGTATCCACTTTCACTTGTTTATGAACTATGCAAGGGGTCCAAGTTTCCATATCCGAGGAATCCGGCTATTCGAATAGATAATGATAACCCTGCAGGGGTGTACTTCTTCACACACGCTTTCGCCACTTATCGCCCTGTACACGTCATGTACCTCGGCAACCTTCAAGCGGAAGCCGGGCGAGGGAGTCGGCCACGACCTGACTAACCGAACAAGTCTCTCGTCCAGGTTTATCGCCTATTCGGGTTCCATCCGCAAGGAGATCCGGCCGGGGTGTCGCTCACGGCCCCAAACGATGTGAGCAGGGTTCCCAAGCCCACCATCCGGGTGCCACCTGGTACACCGTGCCACTGTGCCTAGTCTGTCCCAAGCCCACCTGTACCGGGTGCCACTTGGTAGACTACTAACACTACCTACAAACACCAGAAACTAGTTGCAACTCCTGGACAGAGATCAAGTTGATTAATAAGTCGAGAGGGGCACTTAAGCATTCCAATGTGTGGTAGTAGCTGGTCATGGATCACAAACACAGAACTCAGTTCCTGAGGACGGCTGCAATGAGACAACCCACCATGTACTCCTACATGGCCTCTCACCGCTACCTTTACCAAATCGTGTTCACACACTTAGCTCACACACAGTAGGACATGTTCACACGCCTCTGATTCATCCCCGATGAATCAGACCTGACTCAACTCTAAGCAGTAGCAGGCATGACAACAAGCATGAATGAGTAGGCACACCAGGGCTCAACCAACTCCTACTCATGCTAGTGGGTTTCATCTATTTACTGTGGCAATGACAGGTCATGCAAAGGATAAAGGGGTTCAGCTACCGCAGCAAGTAACAAATATGTCGTTGTTGTCCTAATGCAGTAAAAGAGAGCAGGAGCGAGAGAGTGGGATTTTATCGGAATGAACAAGGGGGTTTTGCTTGCCTGGCACTTCTGAAGATAACATTGAGTCTTCATCAGTGTCAACGATCACGTCATCGGTATCACGTCTATCGAGAGGGGACAAATACCGGCAACACAGAAAGGAACACAATCAATGCAATGCACAATATGATGCATGATCATGACATGGCAAAATGAATGTGTTTTGAGCTAATGCAACTAGCAACAGATTAAATGAAGTTGGTTTGAATACAAGATTCAAATTCAAACTCCATATGTGATTATTCAAATGTCATTCACTTCATTTGTCCTAAACAGTAGTGATAAGTTGTTCTAACATGCATGAAAATGGTACATATGGATTCCTTGAATTTTTCTGATAATTTTTCATATATAAATTATTTAATTTGGAGTTACGGTTGAATTTCTATGAATTTTAGAAGTTTTAGGCATTTTCTGGAATTTCCTGATTATTTTTAAATCCAGAAAATACTTATTGCGTCAGCCCCACGTCACGGTGACGTCAGCAGGGTCAACTGGGCGCCCCAGGTCAAACCTGACCAGTGGGGTCCACTGGTCAGTGACCCAGTCAACTAACCAGGTTAGTTAGCCCTAACTAACTTAGTTAGCCGGGCGGGGCCCGCATGTCAGTGGCCTATCTAATTAGCTAACTTAATTAACGCTAACTAATCTGACCCTAATCAAGCAGGCGCCTGGGCCCACACGTCAGGGGGTCAAACCCCGGGTCAAACCTGCCGGAGTTGACCCGCGGCTTGTCGCCGGCGACGCCAGCAACGGCGGAGGGCGTCGGAAACGCTCCTTCGGCGACCAAATCGGCGACTGAGGGGCCCTACGCGTAGCTGGGAGTCGCCCGCATCCATCTGTGCAAACGGGTGGCCCGAGCTCACCGGAACGGGGCCCGCGGCGGCGACCGGAGTTCGGGCCAGCACGGGCACTGGGCTACGCTTGGCGAGCGAGCGAGCTGAGAGGCTGGGCGGGCTCCTGGGAGATCCACGAGCTCGAGGTCGTGCTCGGACGCGAGTTCGGTGACCTGCAACGACGGCGGCGACAGGCGTGACGGCGGTGAGCTTCCGCCGCGGTGGCCAGGGGGGATATAGGAGGGATTCAACGGCGGGGAGAGAGGGGTTGGGAGCAGGAGCTCACAGCGGGTGCAGCGGTGGCCTCGGCGAGCTCGGGGAGGCACCGGAGCTCGCGAATCCTCGAAAGTTCGCCGGCGGCCGAAGGTTGGGGGCGAGCTTGAGGGCGACGCTGCAGGGCTTCCGGAGGGCCGTGGATCGGTGGGGAGGAAGAGGGGGTCGGGGCGGAGCTCCCTGGGGCGTCGGTGAGGCGTGGGGTGGCCGGTAGCCACGGTGGCTCTCGTCGGTGGCGGCGGCTCCGTTCGGGTTCGGGCGAGAGAGAGAGGGAGCAGAGGGGCGGGGCCTCGAGGAAGAGTGAGAGGGTCCGAGGGGGTGGCGTGGCGCACTTAGCGACGTCCAGGAGCAAGCGGCAAGCATGAGGTGGCCGGCGCGTGCGCGCGCGCGTCGGGCACACGCCCTCCTGCCTACTGGCAGGAGGTTGAAGACGGTGGCGACTGCGGTGGGCTGGGCCGCACAGTGCTGGAGCAGCACAGGAGCTGGGCCAGCTCTGGTGGGCTGCACGGGTGAGGCCAGGTAAGTTTCTGTTCTTTTTTTTTATATTTTTTTCTCTCTTCTGTTTTGTTTTTATTTAATCTTTTGCCACTGTTTTGAAATAAAACAAATTCAAAAATAGTGACAAAATTCCCCTGAACATTTTATTTAGCACAATGGAATTATACCAAAGCACATAAAAATGTTTCAGTTATTTGAACATATATTCAGTAATATTTGGATATAAGTTCAAATTCAAAATAGTATTGATTTAAATTCAAAGTCCCAAAATAAATCCTTTTAAAATGTTCATTATTTTTGGTTTAGATCAAAACCCTTGCCAAAAATATTAAACATCTAAGAAAACATTTTGGAACAATGAATGAGATTTTAGGGTTTCTGCCCTTCTTTTATTTAGGGTTTTGAGGCTTCTGACTTCCTCAGTTCAAATTTTAGAATTTAAACATGATGCACACATGAAGCTAGCCTAGAGCATTACCAGAAGCTAGGGATGTGACAACTCACCCCCACTAAACAAGAATCTCGTCTCGAGATTCAAGCGTAGGGTAGGATGAAGGGGAAACACAAACTAGTACAATCTTCACGATCCAGGTTGCACTTCATAGGAACGTTGATTCGATCACCATCTTTGTCTTGTCGTCTTGCTCTGAGAAATCCTGCCAACATAACATGGAGAGAAGAAGGAGACTCTAGAAGGGTCGATCTTCTCGAAGATCGAACAACTCAGGATTAACTCACGGAATGAGACATAGAACCATCTCTCGGGTTGAAACATGAGATACACATCAAGAGGGGTGGAAAGAGACGGATGACGAAGGTTCACTAGGTAGACAACAATTTCACGCTTAAGAAGGTGGTAAACGATTGTCAACGTAGCGAGGAGTTGAGTTGCCATGATACCATAACGATACACCTTAGGGAAGGTGACTCGTAGAGATATCCCCTTAAGTGGCAAAAAGAATTACTTTTGATTCAGAGATCATTGAAACTCTTTAAACCAGCCTAAGAAAATTCTCGAGTGATCGTTTGGAGGGGGTCGGTAGAATGGCATACTCAAACTTGGATGATGTGGATTACCTTGTTGAAGACAACGTAATGGATGAATTTGCTTATCACCGGAAATGGAAGAGACCCATGGTAGAATGGCACAATGGCGGTGCAAGCTGGGAACAAAATGCAAATGCTGGGAATGATTCTAGTAACTGGGAAACAACCCAACACTAGAGAGTTAATTCACTGTTTGAATAGGTCATAGCATTGCCGAGGAAACTGAGAGCAAACCCAGTTAGTGCTGATGATAACACCTAGCGCTTGTGCGTGCTCTCAAGAACTTGAGCATTTCCACAATCATCAAGGTTTTATCAACATCCGTGTCAAGGGTGCTGACAACACAACATACTACCATGATGGCTAATGATGGATGATGCAGATGCATAGGAAGATAACACCTTCTCAGATTTCACCTTAGCGAGGCCAAGGAAGCAAAATCTGGATGATTGACCGAGAGACATTTAGCACTCCGCTCCTAATGTTCTCCTTGATGTGCTAGCGTATCCCATTCATTGAAATGGTTTGGTATCTAGAACATCAAGTAACAGGTCGGACTTCGGAAGACAAAAATCCATAAGGAACAACTAGGGAGTAAATCCCACGAGATCCCTATGGGGAGGTGGCCAACTTCCTCAAACAAGATACTACAATAATAGGTCTTCCGGCTGGGTGTGTTGGCCACGACATCCACTTTACCGGTTATCGAGGGACCAATATTATAGTTCTTGGGAAATGTTCCAAACCATCATATCTGCATGAGATTCAGATCTGGTTGGTGTCGGATATTCCAGACTCATCGAGTCTAGGAAGAAAGATGAAAGTTTGCAACACAAGTCGACGAGATGACGTTGCGAGATTCTCGGGGAATGAACTACGATAGCAAGCTCCAAAACATGAGCTGGTTCTGCTACGCACGTGTGAACATGTTGTCTCAGACAAACATGATCACATGGTAGTCTTACAATAAAACACTACCGAGTTCTGGTTGGGATCCATCGCCGTGGATAACGAAGTCCTTGCATAAGTCATATGATTAGCTCTTATGAAGGAACTTCTCCTCCTTGAACAAATCAATCAGTGGCTTGGTGTGCTCGGGACACATATGGAATGAAGATGATCAGTCTAACAGACCACAGAATTCTTCGCACGTGCGCATGACTGACTTGCGATGATTCCAGAGGAGGCAACATTGACTTTCTCAAATCCACGGCGGCAACTTGCATCAGATGCACATGAATTAAAGGAAGTCACTACCTTCATCCAAACATATGCTTCATGAGCTAGCATGAACAAATGCTTTCAAAAGTTTCCAACACTAGCTTAATGTTCAACAAAATCATGGAGGAGATAGGGATGTTGTCAATGGGCTCAACAACAATTCATCTAGGTTTCCTTTTTAAAGGAATTACATAGTTAAGTGAACACGGTGATAGCATTGGTCAGACCAAAGATGTAATGGTGTCTGCTCGAGGGATCATCCACGAGTAAGACAACATAACGAATATCGTTGGTACTGATTTGATTTGACGATAGCCCACACTCAAATCAAAGGATTGATAAGACAATAGGTCCAGCAACTGATCACAAGGACCAATCGATGAAGATATCATCTTTCTTCAACACACACTACACAAGAATATCCCTTTGGAACGAACTAAGTCAGGCAAGCTTTTATCTTCCAACTCTCCAAGTTGTTGTCTAGCTTAACCAACTAGCTCGGGGATATCTAACACCGATTCTTGAAGAGAAAGTGGTTCACAAGAAACCAACTTGATCACGAGCTCAACATAACAGTCAGGGAACAACTTGGTAATACTTCCGAGAAGATATTCGGAAAATCACGAACCACCGGTATGTTACTAAGCTCGAGAACAATCTCGCTTTTGAGGCAAGACGATATGATCAAATGAGTGAGGACTTGACAAGATCCTAACTCATCGATCGAGGAGTGAACCAGGAGAATGGACTAGGTAGCACGATCAATCTTAGAATGATGATTCAATAACCAACACACTAAGAATGAAATTATTGTCCTGTAACTACCCAGCAACGAGGTTGCTAGGCGTATTGATTTCACACATCACAATTCATTTGTCGGTATTCCGGTTGCATCAACACGAAGACCGAGGAATGACTAATGATGGCGAGAAGTATCACTGTACCAAGAGTTCATAGGATGGTGTGCAATTCCTATAACAATCCCGGTATAAAGATGGTAATACTCCAAGGTAGAACAGAACAAAAGCTGGATTAGCAATTTGATCTGCGGAGCACAACTTCTTTGACCCAATTATGGATAGGGAAGAGGTACTGGAGTTTGTTTCTCCCAGTCATTCCGCGATAGAATGGCTTGATGGGCCACAAGAGTAATAGGCATCGATGAACGAAGACACACATAATCTTGACTATCAATTGATAGACGAGGGTCAGAAGACAACTAAAGAGGGACAACTCAAAGGAACATACGATTTTCTGAGTTGTGGATGCATGGTTTAACATGTCGAACGAAGTTCAACATATTTCTTCCGGATAACCCATGCAGAAAGGTAGAACTGGCAGAGCCACAATATATAAAATGGAGAACTCATCAAGAGCACTCAGGTTGTGATATTTCAGTTCAACGAGGAACTTCTGCCACAAGTAGTTCATGGTATTTGGAAGAAGAAGATACCACGAACTTCAAGGACTATCGCAAAGGTTACTAATATCCTAAAGGCACTAGCAATTACTATCAACATGAAGTAGGTAGAGTGAATCTCGGGTTCAAGAACCCAGGAACAGAATACCTATTACTAAGTAGCATCACGGGATGCTTTCGAGAATGATGGCTAGAATCATCACACTGAGAACACAAATCATGGCTAAATTACCAGATGATCCCCTAAGACGCCTAGGGTCATAATAATAATTCCAACATAAAGGTCGAGGCAGTAGAATACCTCAACTCAACAATTAGTGTGATTGAGCTGGCATAAAGGAGCATCGAAACCAGAGGAAAAGGATTTTGCAAATGCATCAGACTATTTAGAAACCTGGAATGACTCGGACAGCATAACGGCTGTAAATGCTCAGAAGAGATTTGAGACATGCTACAAAAATGGTGGCATAGCCACTCAGAAGCACAATATCAAGGTTTCGAGATCATCAGTTAACATACAGAAGTAGTAGGAACTGGACTCAAGCTTAAATCGAACAATCTTATAAGTCTACGGACTAGTAATACGTGATCCTGATAGAAAGAAGAGAAAGCCTAGTTTCTTAACCCCGTAGGAAAGATAAGATGACTCAGATCAGAAGGGCATGAGGTATAAGGAGTAAAAAGAGCCTTACGTTCCATCCCACAATCAATTCCCTTACATAACTAAAGAATTTCTAGACTCAACTTCGACCAGTTTGGCTTGGTAATCCTACAGGCAGTCAAGCTCTGATACCAACGCTGTCAGGACCCCGACTCAATGTCACACCGATCTAGCATGTAACACATCATATCACTTTGCGGCCTCACGCACGGTATTCCCACGGGTGCCACCTTACCTGGCCAGGGACCGTTTGCGCCTTTTGGCTCACGTATATGATAGTGTCGCTAGCATCCATATGATAAGGAGCCCGGGCTGACATGACTAGTCGTAAACCCAAAGTGGCACAGACTTACAGGGACAGGCATCCATGACCCAGCTTCGAACGTGTCGGTCATCAGCAAGTGGGTCCGGGCTGTAGCACTGGGCTAGCAGGACTCCGGTAAACCGGGCTGTAGCGGGCTAACAGGACTCCGGTACTCAAAGCGTGACATTTCCCCGAAGGGACAGACACAGGAACGAAGAAGGACACATGCCGGCCAGCCTAAGTGTTCCGGAGCAGTAGCAAGCTACCAAGGCTCAATGGAAACACTAGGAGACATTTCCCGGTAAGAGAGGCTACTAAAGATAAACAACTAGATAGTCAGATCCCACACATACCAAGCATTTCAATAACATACACACAATATGCTCGATATGTGCAATACAACATGGCATCACAAAAAGACTCTACGACTCAAGTATTTATTCAATAGGCTCCGAGGAGCGAGATATTACAAACAGGGGTCTCACGACCCAACATTCAGGGCATACAAGTCAAAGCACAAGCGGAAGCTATCATGTCTGAGTACAGACATCTAGAAATGAAAAAGGCTGAGAAGCCTGACTATCTACCAGATCCTGCCGAGGGCTCACGATCGTAGCTGAGGTAACAAGCTAAACGTCGAAGTCCCACGTGGAACTACTAGTGAGACTGGAGTCTCTCTGCAAAAACATAAAATAGGCAAACGTGAGTACAAATGTACCCAGCAAGACTTACACCAGATCTATCTACATATGCATCATTATCAACAAGGGGACGGTGGAGTTTAACTGCAGCAAGCCAGCTTTGACTCGGTGGCTATCCTGAACTACGACTGCAAGTAACTCTTTTGAGGTGGCGCACACGAGTCCACATATTCACCATATCAATACACCATTATGGATCCGCTCCCGTCTCCCTACGAGAACGCCATCCATAGCACTCACGCTTATCTTGCGTATTTTAGAGTATCCACTTTCACTTGTTTATGAACTATGCAAGGGGTCCAAGTTTCCATATCCGAGGAATCCGGCTATACGAATAGATAATGATAGCCCTGCAGGGGTGTACTTCTTCACACACGCTTTCGCCACTTATCGCCCTGTACACGTCATGTACCTCGGCAACCTTCAAGCGGAAGCCGGGCGAGGGAGTCGGCCACGACCTGACTAACCGAACAAGTCTCTCGTCCAGGTTTATCGCCTATTCGGGTTCCATCCGCAAGGAGATCCGGCCGGGGTGTCGCTCACGGCCCCAAACGATGTGAGCAGGGTTCCCAAGCCCACCATTCGGGTGCCACCTGGTACACCGTGCCACTGTGCCTAGTCTGTCCCAAGCCCACCTGTACCGGGTGCCACTTGGTAGACTACTAACACTACCTACAAACACCAGAAACTAGTTGCAACTCCTGGACAGAGATCAAGTTGATTAATAAGTCGAGAGGGGCACTTAAGCATTCCAATGTGTGGTAGTAGCTGGTCATGGATCACAAACACAGAACTCAGTTCCTGAGGACGGCTGCAATGAGACAACCCACCATGTACTCCTACATGGCCTCTCACCGCTACCTTTACCAAATCGTGTTCACACACTTAGCTCACACACAGTAGGACATGTTCACACGCCTCTGATTCATCCCCGATGAATCAGACCTGACTCAACTCTAAGCAGTAGCAGGCATGACAACAAGCATGAATGAGTAGGCACACCAGGGCTCAACCAACTCCTACTCATGCTAGAGGGTTTCATCTATTTACTGTGGCAATGACATGCCATGCAAAGGATAAAGGGGTTCAGCTACCGCAGCAAGTAACAAATATGTCGTTGTTGTCCTAATGCAGTAAAAGAGAGCAGGAGCGAGAGAGTAGGATTTTATCGGAATGAACAAGGGGGTTTTGCTTGCCTGGCACTTCTGAAGATAACATTGAGTCTTCATCAGTGTCAACGATCACGTCATCGGTATCACGTCTATCGAGAGGGGACAAATACCGGCAACACAGAAAGGAACACAATCAATGCAATGCACAATATGATGCATGATCATGACATGGCAAAATGAATGTGTTTTGAGCTAATGCAACTAGCAACAGATTAAATGAAGTTGGTTTGAATACAAGATTCAAATTCAAACTCCATATGTGATTATTCAAATGTCATTCACTTCATTTGTCCTAAACAGTAGTGATAAGTTGTTCTAACATGCATGAAAATGGTACAGATGGATTCCTTGAATTTTTTTGATAATTTTTCATATATAAATTATTTAATTTGGAGTTACGGTTGAATTTCTATGAATTTTAGAAGTTTTAGGCATTTTCTGGAATTTCCTGATTATTTTTAAATCCAGAAAATACTTATTGCGTCAGCCCCACGTCACGGTGACGTCAGCAGGGTCAACTGGGCGCCCCAGGTCAAACCTGACCAGTGGGGTCCACTGGTCAGTGACCCAGTCAACTAACCAGGTTAGTTAGCCCTAACTAACTTAGTTAGCCGGGCGGGGCCCGCATGTCAGTGGCCTATCTAATTAGCTAACTTAATTAACGCTAACTAATCTGACCCTAATCAAGCAGGCGCCTGGGCCCACACGTCAGGGGGTCAAACCCCGGGTCAAACCCGTCGGAGTTGACCCGCGGCTTGTCGCCGGCGACGCCAGCAACGGCGGAGGGCGTCGGAAACGCTCCTTCGGCGACCAAATCGGCGACTGAGGGGCCCTACGCGTAGCTGGGAGTCGCCCGCATCCATCTGTGCAAACGGGTGGCCCGAGCTCACCGGAACGGGGCCCGCGGCGGCGACCGGAGTTCGGGCCAGCACGGGCACTGGGCTACGCTTGGCGAGCGAGCGAGCTGAGAGGCTGGGCGGGCTCCTGGGAGATCCACGAGCTCGAGGTCGTGCTCGGACGCGAGTTCGGTGACCTGCAACGACGGCGGCGACAGGCGTGACGGCGGTGAGCTTCCGCCGCGGTGGCCAGGGGGGATAGAGGAGGGATTCAACGGTGGGGAGAGAGGGGTTGGGAGCAGGAGCTCACAGCGGGTGCAGCGGTGGCCTCGGCGAGCTCGGGGAGGCACCGGAGCTCGCGAATCCTCGAAAGTTCGCCGGCGGCCGAAGGTTGGGGGCGAGCTTGAGGGCGACGCTGCAGGGCTTCCGGAGGGCCGTGGATCGGTGGGGAGGAAGAGGGGGTCGGGGCGGAGCTCCCTGGGGCGTCGGTGAGGCGTGGGGTGGCCGGTAGCCACGGTGGCTCTCGTCGGTGGCGGCGGCTCCGTTCGGGTTTGGGCGAGAGAGAGAGAGAGCAGAGGGGCGGGGCCTCGAGGAAGAGTGAGAGGGTCCGAGGGGGTGGCGTGGCGCACCTAGCGACGTCCAGGAGCAAGCGGCAAGCATGAGGTGGCCAGCGCGTGCGCGGGCGCGTCGGGCACACGCCCTCCTGCCTACTGGCAGGAGGTTGAAGACGGTGGCAACTGCGGTGGGCTGGGCCGCACAGTGCTGGAGCAGCACAGGAGCTGGGCCGGCTCGGGTGGGCTGCACGGGTGAGGCCAGGTAAGTTTCTGTTCTTTTTTTTATATTTTTTTCTCTCTTCTGTTTTGTTTTTATTTAATCTTTTGCCACTGTTTTGAAATAAAACAAATTCAAAAACAGTGACAAAATTCCCCTGAACATTTTATTTAGCACAATGGAATTATACCAAAGCACATAAAAATGTTTCAGTTATTTGAACATATATTCAGTAATATTTGGATATAAGTTCAAATTCAAAATAGTATTGATTTAAATTCAAAGTCCCAAAATAAATCCTTTTAAAATGTTCATTATTTTTGGTTTAGATCAAAACCCTTGCCAAAAATATTAAACATCTAAGAAAACATTTTGGAACAATGAATGAGATTTTAGGGTTTCTGCCCTTCTTTTATTTAGGGTTTTGAGGCTTCTGACTTCCTCAGTTCAAATTTTAGAATTTAAACATGATGCACACATGAAGCTAGCCTAGAGCATTACCAGAAGCTAGGGATGTGACACCATGCCTGGGAACTACTTCGGACTGGTGAGGCGGCTGGTGGAGGCCTGTCCAAGTCTCGAAGTCATCAAGCGCTTCGTATGCATCGAGGGTGCCCGTAGGGCGCTTGCCCTTGGGAAGGTGCACTGGGGCAAGCTGGATGCTGAGAAGCTTGTGAAGGACGGGCCACCGTGGGGCAAGGAGCATCGCAAGCCCGAGATGTATTATGAGGGCATTCTGAAGGGTGCCCGCCTTGTGGCGGATGAATGTTCCATGGGTGTAATTTTTCAGTAAACTCGCTCATTTTTTCCTGTGCGCTGAAAACTTGTTCATGTGCACTAAGCAATGCTTTTTGAATTTAAAATATTACCTTCTGTGCGGCCGTTTATCAAATTTGAGAGATGGCGAGTCGTCGGCTTCTGCCCCCATGGCATGAGTGCTGAGGTGTTCGGGATAAACATGAGCGCTCTTTTTCCCATTCTTGGGTCCTTCGACGGAGGTGCTCAACACAACGAACAAGGCAATCGGACTATAATGCTTGAACACTCTCACTTAGCCATAGAATTCTATAATTTTAAATTTCGGCGGAGTCCCTAGTGTTCGGAAGACCGAGTTCGGGGCGCTATCCACGCCTAGGCCGGACAAAGCCGACTCCTCGCTCTAAGCGGCATAAGTCTTTAGGGACTCGAAAACCTCTCGAACAGCGACCAGCTCTCGCCTCATCATGACGGTCAGTTTTAGCTTTCTCTACTGAGGTGCTTAGCCCAGCTCAACTGGGGCACAATCGCAGTAGTTCTCCTAGTGCTACCTTAGCCGATATAACGGAACGTAAGGTACCAAAACATAGGAGCCGGTCAAACCCAACTATTGACCCAAGACATGATTCGGAGCCGATGCATATAATGCTATAAGTTCGGGGTGCCGCACTTGTGAAAGTGTTCGGACTTCTCACACCGTGTTGTGGGGTACTTAAGCCCCTGGCGTATTGGCCGTACCAAAGTGTACGGGTGCAACATGTCATTAATGAACATATATTCGTAAAAAAGAGTAATGCAATAATAGACGGAAGCTATGCATTGTTTATTTAAAAAAGGCTGCGATCAAAGCAGGACGATACGAATAGTGCGATAAGCAGAAAATGGGACTATCAAATATGTCCTTTCCAGGGGTGAGCTGTGGAATGTTATGTGAAACAGGTATACTGCTCGTTATAGAGACCACCTTAGAGTTCCGTAGTGCGGTGTAGCTTTCTGCTCCCCTGGTTGTTGTATCGTTTGTGTGGCAATTGTACTGCCGGACAGGCCTTCCAAAGAGTGGAGTCCTGAAAGTAAGAGAAAATGAAAAAGTCAGCAGCCCCTAGTGTGGTTTAAGCCGTGTTTCGGTCGTGCCGTTATTGTGCCCCTCCCCTTTTGCCCATGGTATTTCCAGAGCATAGTTATGTACGCGCAACACTAGTTTCGCAAGTTTGCGAGGGCTGGGGTTGGGGCCGCATTGCTACGCTTGCTCGGAACGTGCCAGGCGGTCTTGTTGTAGGTTACTCCAGGCGCGCTTGATGGTGTCCAGACGTTTAATGGCCGGACTGGAGAATTGCCTTGAGAGGCTGCTTTGTACTTCCGCTGCGATGGCCGCCGTATGCTCCTCCGTTCGTAGAGAGCGTTCGATGTTTCCATTGACCGTGATGACTCCTCGAGGGCCTGGCATCTTGAGCTTGAGGTATGCGTAGTGCGGCACCGCATTGAACTTGGCAAATGCGGTTCGCCCGAGCAGTGCATGATAGCCACTGTGGAACGGGACTATGTCGAAGATTAACTCCTCGCTTCGGAAATTATCCGGAGATTCGAAGACCACTTCAAGTGTAACTGAGCCTGTATAGTTGGCCTCTACACCAGGTATGGCACCTTTAAAGGTCGTTCTAGTGGGTTTAATCCTCGAGGGATCAATGCCCATTTTCCGCATTGTATCCTGGTAAAGCAGGTTCAGGCTGCTGCCGCGTCCATAAGGACTCTAGTGAGGTGAAATACGTCAATAATTGGGTCTAGAACCAATGCGGCGAATCCGCCATGACGGATGCTAGTGGGGTGGTCCCTTCGATCAAAAGTGATCGGGCAGGAAGACCATGGGTTGAAATTTGGGGCGACTGGCTCCATCGCATATACGTCCCTTAGCACACGCTTCCGCTCCCTCTTGGGGACGTGGGTTGCATATATCATGTTCACCGTCCGGACTTGTGGGGGAAAACCTTTCTTTCCACTGTTGTTCGGCGGCCGGGGCTCCTCCTCGTCATCGCTATGCAGCCCCTTGTCTCTGCTTTCAACATTTAACTTGCCTGCCTGCTTGAACACCCAACAATCTCTGTTGGTGTGATTGGCTGGTTTTTCGGGGGTGCCATGTATCTGGCATGAGCGGTCGAGTATTCGGTCCAAACTGGACGGGCCCGGAGTATTTCTTTTGAATGGCTTTTTCCGCTGACCGGGTTTAGAGCCTCTGAATTCGGCATTAACTGCCATATCCTCAGCATTGTCGCCGTTAATGCGGCGCTTTTGCTTGTTGCGACGCGACTTGCCACTGCTGTCCTTGGTACCCGAATTACCAGGGCTCTTGGTCATGTTATTGCTGCGAGCTAGCCAGCTGTCTTCTCCCGCGCAAACATGGGTCATAAGTGTCGTGAGGGCTGCCATGGATTTCGGCTTTTCCTGTCCTAGGTGCCGTGCAAGCCACTCGTCGCGGATGTTATGCTTGAAGGCTGCTAGGGCCTCTGCGTCCGGACAGTCGACGATTTGATTTTTCTTGGTTAGGAACCATGTCCAGAATTGTCTGGCCGATTCCTCTAGCTGCTGAATTATGTGGCTTAGGTCATCGGCGTCTGGTGGTCGCACATAAGTGCCTTGGAAATTGTCGAGGAATGTGGCTTCCAGGTCCTCCCAACAACCAATTGATTCTGCTGGCCAGCTGTTAAGCCAATGCCGAGCTGGTCCTTTAAGCTTGAGTGGGAGGTATTTGATGGTGTGTAGGTCATCACCGCGGGCCATGTGGATATGAAGGAGATAGTCCTCAATCCATACCGCATGATCTGTTGTGCCATCGTATGATTCGATGTTCACGGGTTTGAAACCCTCGGGGATTTGATGATCCATTACTTCATCTGTGAAGCATAGTGGGTGTGCGGCGCCTCTGTATTGGCCTTATCACGACGCAGCTCAAACGAGCTTTGTCTACTGTGTTCGGCCCGGCCGGATTTACTGTATCCGGCGTGACGAGTACCGTCTCGTGCCGTGGGGCGCCCACGTGATCCGTAGATCGATCTTGTTTGCCTTGCCTTGTCCTCCAATATATCTCGCAGGTCTGGCGCATTTTCCCATGCCTTGGTATTTTTTGAGCGGCGCCAGGGTGCGGCTTGAGTGGAGGGCCGAGAGGCCTCTCTGTCGTGGCCACGGGGTGGCCGGTCGGCCGCATCATGCACTGGTGATGTAGGTTTAGGTGCTTCCTCCTCTAATTGGGGTAGCAACCTGCGCTTTGGGTAGCTCTTGGAGGTGCGTTCGAGTTCATACTCTTTGGCCGCAAGGACTTCAGTCCATCTGTTGGCTAACAAATCTTGATCAGCTCTAAGCTGTTGCTATTTTTTCTTGAGGCTGCTCGTCGTGGCCATAAGCCTGCGTTTGAAATGCTCTTGTTCGACGGGATCCTCCGACACAACAAATTCATCATCGTCGAGGCTTGCCTCGTCTTCGGAGGGAGGCATATAATTATCGTCCTCGACCTCTCTGTCTGCCGCTCTCTCATGAGGGCTGGCTTCTCTATCCTCCTATGCTGAATCTTGCTGGAGGTGGTTGTCTTCGGCACTGTCCGGGGTGTTATTATCTCCCGTGTCGGAATCACCGTTTTTGTTTTGGCGGGATTTAGAGCAGCGCCACTGACGTCGGCGCTTAGGCTGCTTCTTGGAGGGGTCATCCTTCGTTGTTCCATCGCCATTGCCTTCTTTTGGGGTGTCCACCATGTATATATCATACGACGAGGTGGCTTTCCAGTGCCCTATAGGCGCTGGTTCTTGATCGTCTCCTGCATCGGCGTCCATACCATCGAAGTCTTCAGAGTCGAAGTCGAGCATGTCGGTTAAATCATCGACAGTGGCCACGAAGTGGGTGGTGGGTGGGCTTTGAATTTCTTCATCATCCGCATCCCAACCTTGCTGACCATAGTCCAGCGAGGGCTCTCCTGATAAAGAGAGAGACTTTAGTGAATTCATAATATCGCCGAAGGGCGAGTGCTGAAAGATGTCCGCGGCGGTGAACTCCATGATCGGTGCCCAATCGGGTTCGATCGGTCGGGGCGCGGAGGGCTCGGAGTCTGGAGAGGAGTCTGGCTCCTTGGAGTCACGGGCTTCGCAGAGAATAGGGCTGGTGTTCGGCTCGATCGCCGTAGAGATTGCAGCCCCCGAGGCGGTGTCTAACCACCCATCCTCGATTGGTGTGATCGGCTCCGAGCTAGGGGTCGGAGCGGACACAGGTGCGGCCTCCAGGGCACTGTTCGGCGGTAGAGCTAGATCATGCCTATCATGATAGTGCAGCGCACTCGGCTTTGGCTCGAATCCGTCGAAGATCAAGTCTCCGCGGATGTCGGCCGTGTAGTTCAAACTTCCAAATCTGACCTCGTGGCCAGGGGCGTAGCTTTCGATCTGCTCCAGATGACCAAGCGAATTGGCCCGCAGTGCAAAGCCGCCGAATACGAAGATCTGTCCGGGGAGAAAAGTCTCACCCTGGATCGCATCGCTGTTGATGATCGGAGAAGCCATCGGGCCTAAAAGTGACGACACAGAGGAACTCTCAATGAAAGCACCAATGTCAGTGTCAAAACCGGTGGATCTCGGGTAGGGGGTCCCGAACTATGCGTCTAGGCCGGATGGTAACAGGAGGCAGGGGACACGGTGTTTTACCCAGGTTCGGGCCGTCTTGATGGAGGTAAAACCCTACGCCCTGCTTGATTAATATTGATGATATGGGTAGTACAAGAGTAGATCTACCACGAGATCAGAGAGGCTAAACCCTAGAAGCTAGCCTATGGTATGATTGTTGTTCGTCCTACGGACTAAAACCCTCCGGTTTATATAGACATCGGAGAGGGGTAGGGTTACACAGAGTCGGTTACAATGGTAGGAGATCTACATATCCGTATCGCCAAGCTTGCCTTCCACGCCAAGGAAAGTCCCTTCCAGACACGGGACGAAGTCTTCAATCTTGTATCTTCATAGTCCAGGAGTCCGGCCGAAGGTATAGTCCGGCTATCCGGACACCCCCTAATCCAGGACTCCCACAGTGTCCTTGAATTTTACCTTGGGGTGCCATGGGCATCCCCAAGCTTAGGCTCTTGCCACTCTTTGTTCCATAATCCATCAAATCTGTACCCAAAACTTTAAAACTTCACAACACAAAACACAAAATAGAAAATCTCGTGAGCTCCGTTAGCGAAAGAAAACAAAACACCACTTCAAGTACTGTAATGAACTCATTCTTTATTTATATTGGTGTTAAACCTACTTTATTCCAACTTCCATATGGTTTGTAAACTCTTTTACTAGCCATAGTTTCATCAAAATAAGCAAACAGCACATGAAAAACAGAATCTGTCAAAAACAGAACAGTCTGTAGTAATCTGTAGCTAACACAACTTCTGGAAACCCAAAATTCTAAAATAAATTTCTAGACGTGAGGAATTTATATATTAATCATATGAAAAATAATTAACTAAATATCACTTTCCAAATAAAAATGGCAGCAATTCTCGTGAGTGCTAAAGTTTCTGTTTTTTACAGCAAGATCAAAAAGACTTTCCACAAGTCTTCCCAACGGTTCTACTTGGCACAAACACTAATTAAACACAAAAAACACAACCAAAATAGAGGCTAGATAAATTATTTATTACTAAACAGGATAAAAAAGCAAGTAATAAAAATAAAATTGGGTTGCCTCCCAACAAGCGCCATCGTTTAACGCCCTAGGCATAAAAGCGAAGATAGATCTAGGTATTGCCATCTTTGGTAGGCAATCCATAAGTGGCTCTCATAATAGATTCATATGGTAACTTAATTTTCTTTCTAGGGAAGTGTTCCATGCCTTTATTTAATGGAAATTGGAATTTTATATTCCCTTCCTTCATATCAATAATTGCACCAATCGTTCTAAGGAAAGGTCTACCAAGAATAATAGGACATGAAGGATTGCAATCTATATCAAGAACAATGAAATATACGGGCACATAATTCCTATTTGCAACAATAAGAACATCATTAATTCTTCACATAGGTTTCTTAATAGTGGAATTCGCAAGGTGCGAGTTTAAAGAACAATCATCAAAATCACGGAAACCTAGCGAATCACACAAAGTTTTTGGAATCGTGGAAACACTAGCACCCAAATCACACAAAGCATAACACTCATATCTTTAATTTTAATTTTTATTGTAGGTTACCACTCATCATAAAGTTTTCTAGGGATAGAAACTTCCAACTCAAGTTTTTCTTCATAAGATTGCATCAAAGCATCAACGATATGTTTAGTAAAAACTTTATTTTGACTATAAGCATGAGGAGAATCTAGCACGGATTGCAACAAGGAAATACAATCTATCAAAGAGCAATTATCATAATTAAATTCCTTGAAATCCAAAATAGTGGTTTCATTACTATTTAAAGTTTTAATCTCTTCAATCCCACTATTAACAATTTTTGCATCAAGATCTAAAAACTTCAAATTTTTGGAACGCCTTCTAGGTAAAGGTGGCTCATCTTCAATCCCATAATTATCAAGATTCATATTGCAAAACAAAGATTTAATAGGGGACACATCAATCACTTTAGATCTTCATCCTTATTATCATGAAAACTAGAAGAACACAGTTTCACAAAGCAATCTTTCTTAGCACGCATCCTAGCGGTTATTTCTTTGCACTCATCAATGGAAATTCTCATGGCTTTGAGAGACTCATTGATATCATGCTTAGGTGGAATAGATCTAAGTTTCAAAGAATCAACATCGAGAGAAATTCTATCAATGTTCCTAGCCAATTCATCATTCTTAAGCAATTTTTCTTCAATCATAGCATTGAAATTCTTTTGCGAACTAATAAATTCTTTAATATTAGATTCAAAATCAGATGGTATATTATTATAATTTACATAAGAATTGTTTTAGGAATTACCATAACTATTAGAGGGATTACTAGGAAACGACCTAGAATTAAAATTACATCTATATGCGTTGTTACCAAAATTGTTCCTACCAACAAAATTCACATCCATAGATTCATTATTATTCTCAATCAAGGTAGATAAAGGCATATCATTAGGATAGGTAGGAGCACTCCTATTAGCAAACAATTTCATAAGTTCATCCATCTTTCCACTCAAAACATTAATTTCTTCTATCGCATGCACTTTTTTACTAGTAGGTCTTTCGGTGTGCCATTGAGAATAATTAACCATAATATTATCTAGGAGTTTGGTAGCTTCTCCAAAAGTGAATTCCATAAAAGTGCCTCCCGCAGCCAAATCTAAAAGATTTCTAGAAGCAAAATTCAATCCGGCATAAAAATTCTGTATAATCATCCAAAGATTCAAACCATGTTTAGGGCAATTATGTATCATTAATTTCATCCTCTCCCAAGATTGTGCAACATGTTCATGATCAAGTTGCTTAAAATTCATAATATCGTTTCTAAGATAGATGATTTTAGCGGGAGGAAAATACTTAGAGATAAAAGCATCTTTGCACTTATTCCATGAATCAATACTACTTTTAGGAAAAGACGAAAACCAAGCTTTAGCACGGTCTCTAAGAGAAAACGGAAATAGCTTCAGTTTAACAATATCATTGTCCACATCTTCCTTATTTTGCATATCACACAAATCAAAAAAACTATTCAGATGGGTAGCGGCATCTTCACTAGGAAGGTCGGCGAACTGATCTTTCATGACAAGATTCAAAAGAGAAGTATTAATTTCACAAGATTCAGCATCGGTAAGAGGAGCAACTGGAGTGCTAAGAAAATCATTGTTGTTGGTATTGGTAAAGTCACACAATTTAGTATTATCTTGAGCCATTGTGACAAGCAAGCAATCCAACACACAAGCAAACAAGAAACAGGCAAAAAAGGCAAATGGAAAGAGAAGGGGAACGGAAAGAGAGGGAGAGAGGAAGAGAGGGCGAATAAAACGGCAAGGGTAAAGTGGGGGAGAGGAAAACAAGAGGCAAATGGCAAATAATGTAATGCGGGGTATAAGGGTTTCTGATGGGTACTTGGTATGTCTTGACTTAGCAACGGCACCTGAAATGACTCGTTGTTGGGAGTCAAATCTTGACTTGACTTGGCGTGAATCTCCCCGGCAACGGCGCCAGAAATCCTTCTTGCTACCTCTTGAGCACTGTGTTGGTTTTCCCTTGAAGAGGAAAGGGTGATGCAGCAAAGTAGCGTAAGTATTTCCCTCAGTTTTTGAGAACCAAGGTATCAATCCAGTAGGAGATTACGCTCAAGTCCCACGCACCTACACAAACAAATAAGAACCTCGCAACCAACGCGATAAAGGGGTTGTCAAGCCCTTCACGGTCACTTACGAGAGTAAGATCTAATAGATATCATAAGATAATATTTTTGGTATTTTTATGATAAAGATGCAAAGTAAAATAAAAGGCAAAAGAAATAACTAAGTATTGGAAGATTAATATGATGAAAGATAGACCCGGGGGCCATAGGTTTCACTAGTGGCTTCTCTCAAGAGCATAAGTATTACGGTGGGTAAACGAATTACTGTCGAGCAATTGATAGAATTGAGCATAGTTATGAGAATATCTAGGTATGATCATGTATATAGGCATCACATCCGAGACAAGTAGACTGAAACGATTCTGCATCTACTACTATTACTCCACACATCGACCGCTATCCAGCATGCATCTAGAGTATTAAGTTCATAAGAACAGAGTAATGCTTTAAGGAAGATGACATGATGTAGAGGGATAAACTCATGCAATATGATATAAACCCCATCTTTTTATCCTCGATGGCAACAATACAATATGTGTTGGTTCCCTTTCTGCCACTGGGATCGAGCACCACAAGATTGAACCCAAAACTAAGCACTTCTCCCATTGCAAGAAAGATCAATCTAGTAGGCCAAACCAAACTGATAATTCGAAGAGACTTGCAAAGATAAACCAATCATACATAAAATAATTCAGAGGAGAATCAAATATTGTTCATAGATAATCTGGATCATAAACCCAGAATTCATCGGATCTCGACAAACACACCGCAAAAGAAGATTACATCGAATAGATCTCCAAGAAGATCGAGCAGAACTTTGTGTTGAGATCCAAAGAGAGAGAAGAAGCCATCTAGCTAATAACTATGGACCCGTAGGTCTGAAGTAAACTACTCACACATCACCGGAGAGGCCATGGAGTTGATGTAGAGGCCCTTTGTGATCAATGCCCCCTCCGGCGGAGCTCTGGAAAAGGCCCCAAGATGGGATCTCTCGGGTACAGAAGGTTGCCGTGGTGGAATTAGGTTTTCGTGGTGCTCCTAGATGTTTGGGGGGTACGTGGACTTATATAGGAGGAAGAAGTACGTCGGTGGAGCAATGGAGGGCCCACGAGGGTGGAGGGCGCGCCCAGGGGGGTAGGCGCGCCCCCCTACCTCGTGCCTTCCTCCCTTGTTTCTTGACGCCCACTCCAAGTCTCCTGGATCACGTTTATTGAGAAAATCACGTTCCCAAAGGTTTCATTTAGTTTGGACTCCATTTGATATTCCTTTTCTTCGAAACCCTAAAATAGGCAAAAAAAACAGCAATTTGGGCTGGGCCTCCGGTTAGTAGGTTAGTCCCAAGAATGATATAAAAGTGTAAAATAAAGCCCATTAACATCCAAAATAGATAATATAATAGCATGGAGCAATCAAAAATAGTAGATACATTGGAGACGTATCACATAGCTCAAACCCATGTTCTAGCTCATCTTGCTGCCATTTTTTATCTCCTTGCTCAAAGCTCCATTCACAAAACTGTTTGGGGAGATTGTTCTTCGGTATGTGACTCCTCCAATGGTCCAATTAGTTTTTGTTCTATTGCTTTATTTATTTCAAATTTTTGCTGCTAAGGTGACCCTGTTCTTGAGCTTGCATGTCAAATTTATATGGTCTCAAGTAGTTCTAATGCATGATATAGTCTCTAGGCACTTGTGGGAGTAGTTGCTATCAATTTTGTTGAGTTTTGTTCACTTTTATTTTGAGTCGCTAAAAATTTCAGAAATTTTTCAGAGGAAGAAAATGTTTAGGAAAGTGTACCAAGGTGGTTCCTTAAGGAAGCAAGGACCAAGGCTCGCGATACGTGAGTCGCACGATGAACCACCGAGGGAAGCCCAAGTGTGGCCTTGTGAATGGCCGTCAGAGGATTTTATGGTCCAAGCAGGTATCACGGATGAATTTGACGCATATGTGCGTAATGATGATCTTGAGGACTTCATGTCAGATAAGTGTCGGCAGTACCGCTACCTAACTGATTCCTTTATGAGAAGGTTTAAATTTACATCCTGACGCAATTCTCACACAGTTTTATTTGATCTTTATGATAAATCATATACCATGGACCTAGAAGATTTTAACACTGCTTGTAAACTCCCACGATGGGGCAATGTTAGTAAACCTCGCAAATCTGAATATAAAGACTTTCTTGCTAGTATCATTGTGGGGGAATCTAGGGAAATCACACAAGCTACCATAGGGAGCATTCATTTCCCTTTCCATACATTATTTTGCTCTCTTTATTGGTAGATGCATTGATGGTAAAGATGAGGCTTGTCACATGTGTGTTCCAGATCTTAGTGTCCTCAAGAGTGCGATATTAGGTGATAAACAATATAACTTGGGGGCCATTGTTGCGCGAAGGTTGCATCTTAACGGTATAAGTGGAGATTTGTTTGGTGGAATTTATGCAACTCGTGTAGCCAATTATCTTAATGTACCCATACATCAAAATGATGTGGAATTGCCTCCTGCTTATCTAGATTATAGTGCCATGGTTCACCATTAGTTTGTTGAGAGGAATGAACAGTTCCTCCAGTACCGACTAATCTTTGACAGACGGCGCACTTTCCATGTTGCCCTCCCTGCTCCTACTTTGTTTGACTTTCAAGCAAAAAGGAGATATGTTATAACCAGGGAGGAAGCGAACAAATATGAGAGGAGGACGGAGGTAGCTCGCCTCCAAGCTGCAGCTCGTCAGGCAGTGGCTGCTGCATCTCAGTACGACTCCAGCTACAACTTTGGATATCCGCTAGGCCAGCAGTGGCCATAGACCAACTTAGGCAAAAAGCCTAAGCTTGGGGGAGTACGTATTTCTCACCGACATTACATTCATGTTCACACACTCATTTTAGTTGTTGGTGCTCATACTTTTTCATTGTACTATCCATGCTAGTTTATTTTCTTTTCTAAGCCTTCTTCTTGTGTGTTTGAAAAACCTTAAGAAAAACCAAAAAAAATAGTTGTAGCTAGTTTACTTTCCATGCCTGCAGTACTAGTAATTAAAAGAAAACCCAAAAATATTTCTTGTTCTTCTTTTGCATGTTGGGAGCTTTCCCATGTAAATAGTTTTATTTCTTTTCTTGTTCTTTGGGGGTTGAGAGGATAAGACATGATGAAAATGTTGAGTAGCTCTCATATGCAATATTGTTGATTTAACCAAGAGCCCATATTACCTTGTCTTCTCCCTTGTATTAAATGCTTGCAGATTCCAGCTTCGTCCAATGCACGTGCACTATTATTATTATCCACACCGTTCGGTCATGCGGGTGAAAGGCAATAATGACGATATATGATGGACTAGTTGAGATGAGAGAAGCTGGTATGAACTCGATCTATCTTGTTTTTGTAAATATGATTAGTTCATCGTTCCTGATTCAGCCTATTATGAATGAAACATGTTTGCAATGAAAATTAGAGATTATAGTTGCTCATGCCATGCTTAATTTGCTAGGAGTTTATAATGGTTTACCTTGCGTGCCAACATGCTATTAAAATTGTTGTGATGTGGTATGATAGGGTAGTATCCTCCTTTGAATGATTCGAGTGGCTTGACTTGGCACATGTTCATGCATGTAGTTGAAACAAAATCAACATAGCCTCCACTATATTTATGTTCATGGTGAATTATATCCTACTCATGCTTGCACTCAGTGTTGATTTATTTTAAGCATGTTCATGACTGTTGTCGCTCTCTAGTTGGTCGCTTCCCAGTCTCTTTCTAGCCTTCACTTGTACTAAGCAGGAATACAGCTTGTGCGTCCACTTCCATAAACCCCAAAGTTATTCCATATGAGTCCACCATACCTTCCTATAAATTTGTATGTGCCGAACTCTAAACCTTCAAATGAAATTCTGTTTTGTATGCTCGAAAGCTCATGTACCAACTAGGGTTGTCTATATCTTCCATGCTAGGTGGGTTATTCTCAAGATGAGTGGACTCCTCTCATCATTCACGAGAAACTGGCTGGTAACCAGGATGCCCAGTCCCATGCTCAAATCAAAATAATTGCAAACAAAACTCCCCCGGGATTGTTGTTAGTTGGAGGCACCCGTTGTTTCGAACAAGCCATGGATTGATGTTTGTTGGTGGTGGGGGAGTATAAACTTTACCATTCTGTTTGGGAACCGCCTATAATGTGTGTAGTATGGAAGATATCAAGATCTCTTGGTTGTCATGTTGACAATGAAAGTATACCAATCAAAATATTATTTATCTCTGTTTTAAAACTAGAGCTTTGGCACCTCTGCAAATCCTACTTCCCTCTGCGAAGGGCCTATCTATTTACTTTTATATTGAGTCATCATCCTCGTATTAAAAAGCACCAGTTGGAGAGCACCGTTGTCATTCGCATGTATTGATATTAATTTACATTGAGTGTGACTGTGACTGGATCTCTTTTACCATGAATTACAATGTCTAGTCAGTCCTTGATCTTCAGGGGTGCTCTGCATTTATGTTTTGCGGTCTCAGAAAGGGCTAGCGAGATACCATCTTGTTATATCATATTATGATTGTTTTGAGAAAGTGTTGCCATCTGAGATTTATTATTATTGCTCGCTAGTTGATTATGCCATTGATATGAGTAAACATGAGACCTAAATGTTATTGTGAATACGATTAGTTCATAATCTTTGCTGAAAACTTGAATGCTGGTGATACGTCTCCAACGTATCTATATTTTTTTATTGCTCCATGCTATATTATCTTCTGTTTTGGAAATTATTGGGCTTTATTATTCACTTTTATATTATTTTTGGGACTAACCTATTAACCGGAGGCCCAGCCCAGAATTGCAGTTTTTTGCCTATTTTAGGGTTTCGAAAAGGAATATCAAACGGATTCCAAACGGAATGAAACCTTCGGGAACGTGATTTTTGAAACGAACAAGATCCAGGAGACTTGGACCCTACGTCAAGCAACCAACAAGGAAGCCAAGAGGTAGGGGGCGCGCCTACCTGATACGTCTCCAATGTATCTATAATTTTTGATTGCTCCATGCTATATTATCTACTGTTTTGGGACACTATTGGGCTTTATTATCCACTTTTATATTATTTTTGGGACTAACCTATTAACCGGAGGCCCAGCCCAGAATTGCTGTTTTTTGCCTGTTTTAGGGTTTCGAAGAAAAGGAATATCAAACGGAGTCCAAACGGAATGAAACCTTCGGGAACGTGATTTTCTATTCGAACAAGACCCAGGAGACTTGGACCCTACGTGAAGACACGAAAGAGGAGGCCATGAGGTAGGGGGCGCACCTACCCCCCCCCCCCAGGCGCGCCCTCCACCCTCGTGGGCCCCATGTTGCTCCACCGACGTACTCCTTCCTCCTATATATGCCTACGTACCCCCAACAATCAGATACGGAGCCAAAACCCTAATTACACCACCGCAACTTTCTGTATCCACGAGATCCCATCTTAGGGCCTGTTCCGGAGCTCCGTCGGAGGGGTAATCGATCACAGACGGCTTCTACATCAACACCATAGCCCCTCCGATGAAGTGTGAGTAGTTTACCTCAGACCTACGGGTCCATAGTTAGTAGCTAGATGGCTTCTTCTCTCTTTTTGGATCTCAATACAATGTTCTCCCCCTCTCTTGTGGAGTTCTATTCCATGTAATCTTCTTTTTGCGGTGTGTTTGTTGAGACCGATGAATTGTGGGTTTATGATCAAGTCTATCTATGAACAATATTTGAATGTTCTCTGAATTCTTTTATGTATGATTGGTTATCGTTCCAAGTCTCTTTGAATTATCAGTTTGGTTTGGCCTACTAGATTGATCTTTCCTGCAATGGGAGAAGTGCTTAGCTTTGGGTTCAATCTTGCAGTGTCCTTTCCCAGTGACAGTAGGGGCATCAAGGCACGTATTGTATTGTTGCCATCGAGGATAACAACATGGGGTTTTCATCATATTGCATGAGATTATCCCTCTACATCATGTCATCTTGCTTAAGGCGTTACTCTGTTTTCATTAACTTAATACTCTAGATGCCTGCTGGATAGCGATCGATGAGTGGAGTAATAGTAGTACATGCAGGCAGGAGTCATTCTACTTGTCTCGGACGTGATGCCTATATACATGATCATACCTAGATATTCTCATAACTATGCTCAATTCTGTCAATTGCTCAACAGTAATTTGTTCACCCACCATAGAATACTTATGCTCTCAAGAGAAGCCACTAGTGAAACCTATGGCCCCCGAGTCTATCTTCATCATATTAATCTACCAATACTTAGTTATTTCCTTTTGCTTTTACTTTGCTTTTATTTTACTTTGCATCTTTATCATAAAAATACCAAAAATATTATCTTATCATATCTATCATATCTCACTCTCGTAAGTGGCCGTCTAGGGATTGACAACCCCTTAACGCGTTGGTTGCGAGGATTTATTTGTTTTGTGCAGGTATGAGGGACTCGCTGTAGCCTCCTACTGGATTGATACCTTGGTTCTCAAAAACTGAGGGAAATACTTACGCTACTTTGCTGCATCATCCCTTCCTCTTTGGGGAATACCAACGCAGTGCTCAAGAGGTAGCAAGAAGGATTTCTGGCGCCGTTGCCGGGGAGGTCTACACAAAAGTCAACATACCAAGTACCCATCACATACCCTTATCTCCCACATTACATTATTTGCCATTTGCCTCTCGTTTTACTCTCCCCCACTTCACCCTTGCCGTTTTATTCGCCCTCTCTCTCTATCCTCCTTCTCTTTCCCGTTTGCCTCTTTTTGCCCGCTTGCTTTTTGTTTGGTTATGTGTTAGTTCGTTTGCTTGTCGTTATGGCTAGTCCCTTATCCACTCCGTTGTCCCCTGAGTTTGAAGTCTTTCACTTCAAACAAAGACTAGGAGAAAACTTAAAAGATGCCTGGTTGAGAATAATGGAGTCTTATCGTAATTGTACCTTTGAAGTGAACTTGAGAATTTTGCTTCGCAATTTTTATGTTGGATTAAATTTGTCTCATAGACAACTCTTGGATTGTGTTGCCAAAGGCAATTTTATTGAAATCGATCCCCATATTGCTCTTGAAATTATAGAAGGTACAGTGGGAACACTATCTCAACAAAAGGGGCCTCATCCTACCCAGGAAGAGACACAAGTTTTTGAAAAAAATGGTGAAGTTACTAAATTTTTACAAAAGTCTCTTGAACCTCTTAAGAACGTTAGCGGAAATATTCACCGCATGAATATGTTGATTACTCTTTGCATAGGGATGGCAGTTTTGCCCATGGGTATGGGCACCCTACCCAAAAATAATGGGCAAGGGTAGGGCTTATTAAGATATTGTACCCATGGGTTATGGGTATCCATACCCGCGAAATACATGGGTAGGGTATGGGTATGAACTTGCACCCATGGGTAACCCAATGGATACCCGGATAAAACTAATAAATTAAAATAACTCCTATAACATGTAGGGTCAACATCTAACTCCTATGGCCCATCCCTTAATCCCTTATTCTCTAAACTAGCCATAGCTAATGAGACCGCAACCACCAACTCGCCACTCCTTCTATGTCCCATGTGACTCCTCGAAATGATGAAATATCATCTGACCACCAATGGAATCTTGTCCAACTCAGGTCGGTGGTCTCTAGTTCTTATCACCGTCCCAAAGTGTCAGGCTTCCACCAACTGCCTATTGTACTCACTTGTCATCCCCAACAGGCCAATCACTAGAGGAGGCCGTGTTAGTGCTAGACTAATAGCTCAGATTTGAATTTTAGACTTTTTCTACATTTTCAAAATGTAAATACTATATATTGTACCCACTGGATACCCATTGGGTATAGGATACCCGATGGGCATGGGCATGGGTATCAATTTGTGCCCATGGGTATTCAAATGGGTGGGTACAGGAAGTTTCTATGCGTATGGGTTCGGGCAGAAGGGGGGTGTACCCACCCATACCCTACCCATTGCCATCCCTATCTTTGCAATAAGCAGTTGGATTCTTTAGATCTAAAAATTTCAGAATATGACGGGAAACGTAAAGAACCCCCCGGATTCGAGCTTGATTCCGCTAAAAAGTTGAAAACCAAAGATGGCAATACCTAGATCTATCCTTGCTTGTTATGCCTAGCTAGGGGCGTTAAACGATAGCGCTTGTTGGGAGGCAACCCAATTTTATTTTTATTCCTTGCTTTTTGCTTCTGTTTAGTAATAAATAATTTATCTAGTCTCTGTTTTGGTTGTGTTTTTTGTGTTTAAGTAGTGTTTGTGCCAAGTAGAACCGTTGGGAAGAATTGGGGAAAGTCTTGTTAAACTTGCTGTAAAAAACAGAAACTTTCACGCTCACGAGAACTGCTGTCATTTTTATTTGGAAAGTGATATTTAGTTAATTCATTTTTAAGATGATTAATAGATAAATTCCTCACGTCCAGCAATTTATTTTAAATATTTTGGGGTTCCATATCTTGCGCTAGCTACAGATTACTACAGACTGTTCTGTTTTTGACAGATTCTGTTTTTCGTGTGTTGTTTGCTTATTTTGATGTATCTATGGCTAGTAAAATAGTTTATAAACCATAGAGAAGTTGGAATACAGTAGGTTTAACACCAATATAAATAAAGAATGAGTTCATTACGGTACCTTGAAGTGTTCTTTTGTTTTCTTTCGCTAACGGAGCTCACGAGATTTTCTACTTTGAGTTTTGTGTCGTGAAGTTTTCAAGTTTTGGGTAAAGATTTGATGGATTATGGAACAAGGAGTGGCAAGATCCTAAGATTGGGGATGCCCATGGTACCTCCAAGAAAATCTAAGGACACCTAAAAGTCAAAGCATGGGGATGCCCCGGAAGGCATCCCCTCTTTCGTCTACTTCTATCGGTGACTTTACTTGGAGCTATATTTTTAGTCACCACATGATATGTGTTTTGCTTGGAGCGTCTTGTATTATTTGAGTCTTTGCTTTTTAGTTTACCACAATCATCCTTGCTGTACACACTTTTTCAGAGAGCCATACATGACTTGGAATTTGTTAGAATACTCTATGTGCTTCGCTTATATCTTTTGAGTTATATAGTTTTGCTCTAGTACTTCACTTATATCTTTTAGAGCACGGTGGTGGATTTGTTTTATAGAAACTATTGATCTCTCATGCTTCACTTAGATTATTTTGAGAGTCTTAATAGCATGGTAATTTGCTTAAAATCCTAATATGCTAGGTATTCAAGATTAGTAAAATTTTCTTATGAGTGTTTTGAATACTAAGAGAAGTTAGATGCTTGATGATTGTTTTGAGATATGGAGGTAATAATATCAAAGTCATGCTAGTTGAGTAGTTGTGAAATTGAGAAATACTTGTGTTGAAGTTTGCAAGTCCCGTAACATGAACATATGGTAAATGTTATGTAACAAATTTGAAACATGAGGTGTTATTTGATTGTCTTCCTTATGAGTGGCGGTCGGGGATGAGCGATGGTCTTTTCCTACCAATCTATCCCCCTAGGAGCATGCACGTAGTATCGAGGTTTTTGATGACTTGTAGATTTTTGCAATAAGTATGTGAGTTCTTTATGACTAATGTTGAGTCCATGGATTATACGCACTCTCACCCTTCCATCCTTGCTAGCCTCTTCGGTACCGTGCATTGCCCTTTCTCACATTGAGAGTTGGCGCAAACTTCGCCGGTGCATCCAACCCCGTGATATGATACGCTCTTTCACACATAAACCTCCTTATATCTTCCTCAAAACAGCCACCATACCTACCTATTATGGCATTTCCATAGCCATTCCGAGATATATTGCCATGCAACTTTCCACCATTCCGTTTATCATGACACATTCATCATTGTCATATTGCTTAGCATGCTCATGTAGTTGGCATAGTATTTGTGGCAAAGCCACCGTTCATAATTCTTTCATACATGTCACTCTTGGTCCATTGCATATCCCGGTATACCGCTGGAGGCATTCATATAGAGTCATCTTTTGTTCTAGTATCGAGTTGTAATCATTGAGTTGTAAATAAATAGAAGTGTGATGATTATCATTTTCTAGAGCATTATCCCAAGTGATGAATTATTAAAAAAAGAGAAAGGCCATATAAAAAAAGAGAAAGGCCAAATAAAAAAATGAGAGAAAAAGAGAGAAGGGACAATGTTACTATCCTTTGCCACACTTGTGCTTCAAAGTATTACCGTAATCTTCATGATAGAGAGTATCTTGTTTTGTCACTTTCATATACTAGTGGGAATTCTTCATTATAGAACTTGGCTTGTATATTCCAACAATGGGCCTCCTCAAGTGCCCTAGGTCTTCGTGAGCAAGCAAGTTGGATGCACACCCACTTAGTTTCTTTTGTTGAGCTTTCACACATTTATAGCTCTAGTGCATCTGTTGCATGGCAATCCCTACTCCTTGCATTAACATCAATCGATGGGCATTTCCATAGCCCATTGATTAGCATCGATGATGTGAGACTTTCTCCTTTTTTGTCTTCTCCACATAACCCCCCTCATAATATTCTTTTCCATCCATAGTGATATGTCCATGGCTCGCGCTCATGTATTGCGTGAAAGTTTATAGGTTTGAGATTACTAAAGTATGAAACAAATGCTTGGCTTGTCATCGGGGTTGTGCATGATGAGAGAATTCTTGTGTGACAAAAATGAAACATGACTAAACTATATGATTTTGTAGGGATGAACTTTCTTTGGCCATGTTATTTTGAGAAGCCATAATTGCTTAGTTAGTATGCTTGAAGTATTATTATTTTTATGTCAATATGAAATTTTGTCTTGAATCTTTCGGATCTGAATATTCATGCCACAATTAGGAAGAATTACATCAAAATTATGCCAAGTAGCACTCCGCATCAAAAAAAATCTGTTTTTATCATTTACCTACTCGAGGACGAGCAGGAATTAAGCTTGGGGATGCTTGATACGTCTCCAACGTATCTATAATTTTTGATTGCTCCATGCTATATTATCTACTGTTTTGGACATTATTGGGCTTTATTATCCACTTTTATATTATTTTTGGGACTAACCTATTAACCGGAGGCCCAGCCCAGATTTTTTTTTGCCTGTTTTAGGGTTTCGAATAAAAGGAATATCAAACGGAGTCCAAACGGAATGAAACCTTTGGGAACGTGATTTTCTCAACGAACAAGACCCAGGAGACTTGGACCCTATGTCAAGACACAAAAGAGGAGGCCACGAGGTAGGGGGCGCGCTGTCACAGCCCTAGAGTTGATTGCAATTAGTTTCATAAGCATTCATGTCATCATGTTTAAATTTTTATAAAGCTGAAATGGGGATCGATCAAACCCTAGCACCAGAAAGAATTCAAATAGGTTTAAATAAAATCTTTTTCAAAGAACCCGAAATGTCATTGAAAATGTTCATGATTTATGATAAAGGTGAAAACCTCTGCCAAAAATGATGAGCATATTTCTTGGACATTTATGGATTTTTGGGTTAAATCATATTGTATTTGAATTGGAGCATTTAATGCCTATAAATATTTTAAATGCTTCAATACTTTTGAAAACAATTGGGGGCTTTTGGAAATAATTCAAATGGTGCCCACAATTTTTGTTAGGATATTACAAAATGAGTTAGTATTTTTACTAATTCAAAACAGATCAAAATAAATAGAAAACAGAAACAGAATTAGAAAGAGAGAGAGAGAAGGACTCACCTGGCAGCCCACCTGGCCAGGCCACCTGGCGGCCCAGTTGACTGGCCCAGCCCAGCCAGCACTGCCTGCTTCTTCCACCTTCTGCCAGAAGGAGAAGCAGGTGCGTGGCGAGCGCGCAGCTGAACGCGGCCACCTCCTGCTTGCGACCTTCTGCCTCCCCCTCACGTCACGGAGACGCCCGACACCTCCCCTCACCTTCCCCTCGCTCTCTGGCTCTCCCGCCCTCTCCTCTGCTTCCTCACTCGCGCCCGAGCGGAGCCCGTCGCCGTCGTCCACCATTCGCGCGGCCACCGGCCTCCGCACGCCCCTCCGACGTGCTATGAGCTCCGCGCCGTCGTCCTCGTCACCCCCACCGAGCCAATCAATCCGGGAAGCACCGCAGCGACGCTATCGTCATCATCTACACCGACGGGCGCTCGAGATCGCCGTCGTCAATCCGTCGCCTTCGACGCTTCCCCGAGCACGCTGGGCTTCTCTTCGAGTCCTCCGTGAGCTCCTCTGTTTCTCCCCATAGTTCCCGTGCTCGTTTGGCCGCCGAAGCCGCCGTTCCCGTCCTGGCTGAGAACCACCGCCGCCACGGACTCGTTTCCGACGAGCTCCGACGCCCCCGCACCCAGCCGCCTGCTTCCGTGGATGCGCGCGCGCACGGGCTACCTCCTGGTGCCTTTCTCCGCCGCTCCCGTGGCCTCCCGGTGTGTTTCCGCCGTGGCCAGAGGTCACCGGCGACTAACTCCGGCGAGCTGACGTGTCCGGCTTAATTAGCCACTAACCACCCTGTTTAGTTTAACACTAGACACTGACAGTGGGACCCGCTTTGTTAGTTTTCTGGATAACAAAAATAATTAGATTACTTAATTAAACCAGCGGGACCCATGCGTCAGAATTGACCTGCTGACGTGGCCGTTGACCAGGCCCACATGTCAGCGACTCTAACCGGTCCTGTGTCACTGACCAGTGGGCTCCACTAGTCAGGTTTGATCTGGGCTGACGCTGTTGACTAGTTGATGTCAGCATGACGCATTGATGATGCAGTAATCATTTTCCTGGATTATTTCTAATTCTAAATGATTTGGAAATTCTAGAAAATATCCAAAACTTTGAAAAATCATAGAAAATAATCTATAACTCCAAATGAAAAGTTTTATATATGAAAAATTATCAGAAAAATCCAAGGAATCTGTTTATGGCATTTTCATGCATGTTTGAGCAAGTTAACCTCACTGTTTAGTCCAAAACATGATAATGCACTATTTGAATTCATAGTTTGAATTTGAATTTGAACCTTGAGTTCAAATCAACCCAAAACCTTTCTGTTACTAGTTGCATTAGCTCAAATCACAACATATTGTCATGCCATGATCATGCATCATATTGTGCATTGCATTGATTGTGCTCTTCCTTGTTTGCCGGTAATTGTCCCCTCTCGGTAGACGCTGCTCCGACGCTGTGATCGTTGACACTGATGAAGACTCAGTGTTATCTTCAGAAGTGCCAGGCAAGCAAAACCCCCCTTGTTCATTCCGATATGATCCCACTCTCTCGCTCCTACTCTCTTTTACTGCATTAGGACAACATCGATTCAACTGTTACATGTTGCGGTAGCTGAACCCTTTCCTCTACATGACCTGTCATTGCCACAGTAAATAGATGAAACCCACTAGCATGAGTAGGAGTTGCTTGAGCCCTGATGTGCCTACTCATTCATGTTGTTTATCATGCCTGCTACTGCTTAGAGTTGAGTCAGGTCTGATTCATCGGGAATGAATTGGAATGGTGTTGAACATGTCCTACTGTGTGTGAGCTAAGTGTGTGAACACGATTTGGTAAAGGTAGCGGTGAGAGGCCATGTAGGAGTACATGGTGGGTTGTCTCATTGCAGCCGTCCTCAGGAACTGAGTTCTGTGTTTGTGATCCATGAACAGTTACTACCACACATTGGGTTCCGGTAACTCGGCCCCTCTCAGCTTATTAATCAACTCGATCTCTGTCCAGGAGTTGCAACTAGTTTATGGTGTTTGTAGGTAGTGTTAGTAGTCTACCAAGTGGCACCCGGTACAGGTGGGCTTGGGACAGACTAGGCATAGTGGCACGGTGTACCAAGTGGCACCTGGATGGTGGGCTTGGGAACCCTACACACATCGTTTGGTGCCGTGAGCGACACCCCGGCCGGATCTCCTTGCGGATGGAACCTGAATAGGCGATAAACCTGGACTACAGACTTGTTGGTTAGTCAGGTCGTGGCCGACTCCCTTGCCCGGCTTCCGCTTGAAGGTTGCCGAGGTACATGACATGTACAGGGCGATAAGTGGCGAGAGCGTGTGTGAAGAAGTACACCCCTGCAGGGTTATCATTATCTATTCGAATAGCCGGATTCCTCGGATATGGAAACTTGGACCCCTTGCATAGTTCATAGACAAGCGAAAGTGGATACTCTAAAATGCGCAAGATAAGTGTGAGTGCTATGGATGGCGTTCTCGCAGGGAGACGGGAGCGGATCCATAGTGGTGTATTGGTATGGTGAATTTGTGGACTCATGTGCGCCACCTCAAAGAGTTACTTGCAGTCGTAGTTCAGGATAGCCACCGAGTCAAAGCTGGCCTGCTGCAGTTAAACTCCACCACCCTCTTTGTTGATACCAATGCATATGTAGTTAGTTCTAATGTAAGTCTTGTTGGGTACATTTGTACTCACGTTTGCTTAATTTATGTTTTGCAGAGAGACTTCAGTCCCGCTAGTAGTTCCGCTTGGACTTCGACGTTTAGCTCGTTACCTCAGCTACGATCTTGTACCTTGGGAGGGTCTTGTAGATAGTCAGGCTTCTCAGCCTTTTTCATTTGTAGATGTCTGTACTCAGACATGTTAAGCTTCCACATGTGCTTTGACTTGTATGCTCTGAATGTTGGGTCGTGAGACCCATGTTTGTAATATCTCGCTCCTCGGAGCCTAATGAATAAATACTTGAGTCATAGAGTTATGTTGTGATGCCATGTTGTATTTACACATATCGAGCATATTGTGTGTATGATTGAAATGCTTGGTATGTGTGGGATCCGACAACCTAGTTGTTTATCCTTGGTAGCCTCTCTTATGGGGAAATGTAGTCTTGTGCTTCCATGAGCCATAGTAGTCCGCTACAGCCCGGTTCACCGGAGTCCTGCTAGCCCAGCACTACTGCTCCGGAACACTTGATTGGCTGGCATGTGATTCACTTCGTTCATGTGTCTGTCCCTTCGGGGAAATGTCACGCGGTGACATCCGGAGTCCTGCCTAGCCTGCTACAGCCCGGGTTCCCGGAGTCCTGTTAGCCCAGTGCTACAACCCGGATTCGCACGCTGCTGACCGACATGCTCGATGTTGATTCATGTATGCCTGTCCCCGTAAGTTAGTGCCACACTGGGTTCACGACTAGTCATGTCGGCCCGGGTTCTCTATCATATGGATGCTAGCGACACTATCATATATGTGAGCCAAAAGGCGCAAACGGTCCCGGGCCATGGTAAGGCGACACCCGTGGGAATACCGTGCGTGAGGACGCAAAGTGATATGAGGTGTTACAGGCTAGATCGGTGTGACTTAGAATCGGGGTCCTGACACGCGCCTACCCCCCCCCCCCAGGCGCGCCCTCCACCCTCGTGGGCACCCTGTTGCTCCACCGACGTACTCCTTCCTCCTATATATACCTACGTACCCCCAAACGATCAGATACGGAGCCAAAACCCTAATTCCACCGCCACAACTTTCTATATCCACGAGATCCCATCTTGGGGCCCGTTCCGGAGCTCCGCCGGAGGGGGCATCGATCACGGAGGGCTTCTACATCAACACCATAGCCCCTCTGATGAAGTGTGAGTAGTTTATCTCAGACCTACAGGTCCATACTTAGTACCTAGATGGCTTCTTCTCTCTTTTTGGATATCAATACAATGTTCTCCCCCTCTCTTGTGGAGATCTATTCGATGTAATCTTCTTTTTGTGGTGTGTTTGTTGAGACCGATGAATTGTGGGTTTATGATCAAGTCTATCTATGAACAATATTTGAATCTTCTCTGAATTATTTTATGTATGATTGGTTATCGTTCCAAGTCTCTTCGAATTATCAGTTTGGTTTGGCCTACTAGATTGATCTTTCCTGCAATGGGAGAAGTGCTTAGCTTTGGGTTCAATCTTGCGGTGTCCTTTCCCAGTGATAGTAGGTGCAGCAAGGCACATATTGTATTGTTGCCATCGAGGATAACAACATGGGGTTTTCGTCATATTGCATGAGTTTATCCCTCTACATCATGTCATCTTGCTTAAGGCGTTACTCTGTTTTCATTAACTTAATACTCTAGATGCATGCTGGATAGCGGTCGATGAGTGGAGTAATAGTAGTAGATGCAGGCAGGAGTCGGTCTACTTGTCTCGGACGTGATGCCTATATACATGATCATACCTAGATATTCTCATAATTATGCTCAATTCTGTCAATTGTTCAACAGTAATTTGTTCACCCACCGTAGAATACTTATGCTCTCGAGAGAAGCCACTACTGAAACCTATGGCCCCCGGGTCTATCTTCATCATATTAATCTACCAATACCTAGTTATTTCCTTTTGCTTTTACTTTGCTTTTATTTTACTTTGCATCTTTATCATAAAAATACCAAAAATATTATCTTATCATATCTATCAGACCTCGCTCTCGTATGTGGCCTTCTAGGGATTGACAACCCCTTAACGCGTTGGTTGCGAGGATTTATTTGTTTTGTGCATGTACGAGGGACTCGCGCGTAGCCTCCTACTGGATTGATACCTTGGTTCTCAAAAACTGAGGGAGATACTTACGCTACTTTGCTGCATCACCCTTTCCACTTAAAGGGAAAACCAAGGCAGTGCTCAAGAGGTAGCAAGAAGGATTTCTCGCGCCGTTGCCGGGGAGGTCTACGCAAAAGTCAACATACCAAGTATCTATCACAAACCCTTATCTCCCGCATTACATTATTTGCCATTTGCCTCTCGTTTTACTCTCCCCCACTTCACCCTTGCCATTTTATTCGCCCTCTCTCTCTCTATCCTCCCTCTCTTTCTCTATTTGCCTCTTTTTGCCCATTTCTTGTTTGCTTGTGTGTTGGATTGCTTGCTTGTCACGATGGCTCAAGATAACACAGAATTGTGTGACTTTACCAATACCAACAACAATTATTTTATTATCACTCCGATTGATCCTCTTACCGATGCTGAATCTTGTGAAATTAATGCTGCCTTGCTGAATCTTGTCATGAAAGATCCGTTTTCCGGCCTTCCTAGTGAAGATGCCGCTACCCATCTAAATAGCTTCGTTGATTTGTGTGATATGCAAAAGAAGAAAGATGTGGACAATGATATTGTTAAATTCAAGCTATTTCCTTTTTCGCTTAGAGATCGTGCTAAAGCTTGGTTTTCGTCTCTGCCTAAAAATAGTATTGATTCTTGGATTAAGTGCAAAGATGCTTTTATCTCTAAGTATTTTCCTCCCGCTAAGATCATCTCTCTTAGAAACGATATTATGAATTTTAAGCAACTTGATCATGAACATGTTGCACAAGCTTGGGAGAGGATGAAATTAATGATACGTAACTACCCAACACATGGTTTGAATTTGTGGATGATTATACAAAAAAATTATGCCGGATTGAATTTTGCTTCTAGAAATCTTTTAGAATCGGCCGCGGGAGGCACTTTTATGGAAATCACTTTAAGAGAAGCTACTAAACTCCTAGATAATATTATGGTTAATTATTCTCAATGGCACACTGAAAGATCTACTAATAAAAAAGTGCATGTGATAGAAGAAATTAATGTTTTGAGTGGAAAGATGGATGAACTTATGAAATTATTTGCTAATAAAAGTGTTTCTTCTGATCCTAATGATATTCATTTGTCTACTTTGATTGAGAATAATAATGAATCTATGGATGTGAATTTTGTTGGTAGGAATAATTTTGGTAACAATGTGTATAGAGGAAACTTTAATCCTAGGCCTTATCCTAGTAATTCCACTAAGAATTATGGTAATTCCTACAACAATTCTTATGGTAATTATAATAAGATGCCCTTTGATTTTGAATCTAATATTAAAGAATTTATTACTTCGCAAAAGAATTTCAGTGCTTTGATTGAAGAAAAATTGCTTAAGATTGATGAGATGGCTAGGAACGTTGATAGAATTTCTATTGATGTTGATTCTTTGAAACTTAGATCTATTCTACCTAAGCATGATATCAATGAGTCTCTCAAATCCATGAGAATTTCCATTGATGAGTGCAAAGAAAGAACCGCTAGGATGCGTGCTAAGAAAGATTCATTTATAAGAGCATGTTCTTCTAGTTTCCATGATAATAAAGATGAAGATCTAAAAGTTATTGATGTGTCCCCTATTAAATCTTTGTTTTGAAATATGAATCTTGATAATTATGGGACTGAATATGATCTACCTTTACCTAGACAATGTTACTATAATTCGGAGTTTTTAGATCTTGATGCTAAAATTGATAAAAGTGGGATTGAAGAGATCAAAACTCTAGATGTTAATGAACCTACTATTTTGGATTTCAAGGAATTTAATTATGATAGCTGCTCTTTGGTAGATTGTATTTCCTTGTTGCAATCCGTGCTAAATTCTCCTCATGCTTATAGTCAAAATAAAGCTTTACCAAACATATCGTTGATGCTTTGATGCAATCTTATGAAGAAAAACTTGAGTTGGAAGTTTCTATCCCTAGAAAACTTTATGATGAGTGGGAACCTACTATTAAAATTAAAATTAAAGATCATGAATGATATGCTTTGTGTGATTTGGGTGTTAGTGTTTCCACGATTCCAAAGACTTTGTGTGATTTGTTAGGTTTCCGTGATTTTGATGATTGCTCTTTAAACTTGCACCTTGCGGATTCCACTATTAAGAAACCTATGGGAAGAATTAATGATGTTCTTATTGTTGCAAATAGGAATTATGTGCCCGTAGATTTTATTGTTCTTGACATAGATTGCAATCCTTCATGTCCTATTATTCTTGGTAGACCTTTCCTTAGAACGGTTGGTGCAATTATTGATATGAAGGAAGGAAATATTAGATTCCAATTTCCGTTAAGGAAAGACATGGAACACTTTCCTAGAAAGAAAATTAAATTACCTTATGAATCTATTATGAGAGCCACTTATGGATTGCCTACCAAAGATGGCAATACCTAGATCTACCCTTGCTTTTTATGCCTAGCTAGGGGCGTTAAACGATAGCGCTTGTTGGGAGGCAACCCAATTTCATTTTTGTTCCTGTTTAGTAATAAATAATTTATCTAGCCTCTGTTTTGGTTGTGTTTTTTGTGTTTAATTAGTGTTTGTTCCAAGTAGAGCCGTTGGGAAGACTTGGGGAAAGTCTTGTTAATCTTGCTGTAAAAAACAGAAACTTTAGCGCTCACGACAACTGCTGCCATTTTTATTTGGAAAGTGCTATTTAGTTAATTCTTTTTGCAGATGATTAATAGATAAATTACTAACGTCCAGCAATTTATTTTAGAATCTTTTGGGTTTCCATAAGTTGTGTTAGCTACAGATTACTACAGACTGTTCTGTTTTTAACAGATTCTGTTTTTCGTGTGCTGTTTGCTTTTTTGATGTATCTATGGCTAGTAAAATAGTTTATAAACCATACAGAAGTTGGAATACAGTGGGTTTAACACCAATATAAATAAATAATGAGTTCATTACAGTACTTTGAAGTGGTATTTTGTTTTTTTCGCTAACGGAGCTCACGAGATTTTCTACTTTGAGTTTTGTGTTGTGAAGTTTTCAAGTTTTGGGTAAGGATTTGATGGATTATGGAACAAGGAGTGGCAAGATCCTAAGATTGGGGATGCCCATGGCACCCCCAATATAATCTAAGGACACCAAAAAGACAAAGCTTGGGGATGCCCCGGAAGGCATCCCCTCTTTTTTCTACTTCCATCGGTAACTTTACTTGGAGCAATATTTTTATTCACCACATGATATGTGTTTTGCTTGGAGCGTCTTGTATGAATTGATTCTTTGCTTTTTAGTTTACCACAACAATATTTTCTATACACACCTTTTGAGAGAGACACACATGATTCAGAAATTATTAGAATACTCTGTGTGCTTCACTTATATCTTTTGAGTTATATAGTTTTGCTCTAGTACTTCACTTATAATCTTTTAGAGCACGGTGGTGGATTTGTTTTATAGAAACTATTGATCTCTCATGCTTCACTTAGATTATTTTGAGAGTCTTAAATAGCATGGTAATTTGCTTAAATAATCCTAATATGCTAGGTATTCAAGATTGGTAAAAACTTTTTATGAGTGTTTTGAATACTAAGAGAAGTTTGATGCTTGATGATTGTTTTGAGATATGGAGGTAGTGATATTAAAGTTGTGCTAGTTGAGTAGTTGTGAATTTGAGAAATACTTGTGTTGAAGTTTGCAAGTCTCGTAGCATGCATGTATGGTAAACGTTATGTAACAAATTTGAAACATGAGATGTTCTTTGATTGTCCTCCTTATGAGTGGCGGTCGGGGATGAGCGATGGTCTTTTCCTACCAATCTATCCCCCTAGGAGCATGCCTGTAGTGCTTGGTTTTTCTTGACTTGTAGATTTTTGCAATAAGTATGTGAGTTCTTTATGACTAATGTTGAGTCCATGGATTATACGCACTCTCACCTTTCCATCATTGCTAGCCTCTTCGGTATCGTGCATTGCCCTTTCTCACATTGAGAGTTGGTGCAAACTTTGCCGGTGCATCCAAACACCGTGATATGGTACGCTCTTTCACACATAAACCTCCTTTTATCTTCCTCAAAACAGCCACCATACCTACCTATTATGGCATTTCCATAGCCATTCCGAGATATATTGCCATGCAACTTTCCACCATCCCGTTTATCATGACACATTCATCATTGTCATATTGCTTAGCATGATCATATAGTTGACATAGTATTTGTGGAAAAGCCACCGTTCATAATTCTTTCATACATGTCACTCTTGGTTCATTGCATATCCCGGTACACCGTCGGAGGCATTCATACAGAGTCGTACTTTGTTCCAGTATCGAGTTGTAATCATTGAGTTGTAAATAAATAGAAGTGTGATGATCATCATTTTCTAGAGCATTGTCCCAAGTGAGGAATAAAAAAAAAGAGAAAGGCCATAAAAAAAGAGAAGGCCCGAAAAAAAGAGAAAGGCCATAAAAAGAGAGAAGGCCCAAAAAATGAGAGAAAAAGAGAGAAGGGACAATGTTACTATCCTTTTACCACACTTGTGCTTCAAAGTAGCACCATGATATTCATGATAGAGAGTCTCTTGTTTTGTCACTTTCATATACTAGTGGGAATTTTTCATTATAGAACTTGGCTTGTATATTCCAACAATGGGCCTCCTCAAGTGCCCTAGGTCTTCGTGAGCAAGCAAGTTGGATGCACACCCACTAGTTTCTTTTGTTGAGCTTTCATACATTTATAGCTCTAGTGCATCCATTGCATGGCAATCCCTACTCCTTGCATTAACATTAATCGATGGGCATCTCCATAGCTCATTGATTATCCTCGTTGATGTGAGACCTTCTCTTTTTTTGTCTTCTCCACATAACCCCCATCATTATACTCTATTCCACCCATAGTGCTATATCCATGGCTCACGCTCATATATTGCGTGAAGGTTTATAAAGTTTGAGATTACTAAAGTATGAAACAATTGCTTGGCTTGTCATCAGGGTTGTGCATGATGAGAGCATTCTTGTGTGATGAAAATGGAGCATGACTAAACTATATGATTTTGTAGGGATGAACTTTCTTTGGCCATGTTATTTTCAGAATACATAATTGCTTAGTTAGTATGCTTGAAGTATTATTATTTCTATGGCAATATTAAACTCTTATCTTGAATCTTTCGGATCTGAATATTCATACCACAATTAAGAAGAATTACATTGAAATTATTCCTAGTAGCATTCCACATCAAAAATTCTGTTTTCATCATTTACCTACTCGAGGACGAGCAGGAATTAAGCTTGGGGATGCTTGATACGTCTCCAACGTATCTATAATTTTTTATTGCTCCATGCTATATTATCTTCTGTTTTGGACATTATTGGGCTTTACTATTCACTTTTATATTATTTTTGGGAATAACCTATTAACCGGAGGCCCAGCCCAGAATTGCTGTTTTTTGCCTATTTTAGGGTTTCGAAAAGGAATATCAAACGGAGTCCAAATGGAATGAAACCTTTGGGAACGTGATTTTTGGAATGAACAAGATCCAGGAGACTTGGACCATACGTCAAGCAACCAACAGGGAAGCCATGAAGTAGGGGGCGCGCCTACCCCCCAGGTGCGCCCTCCACCCTCGTGGGCCCCCTGTTGCTCCACCGATGTACTCCTTCCTCCTATATATACCTACGTACCCCCAAACGATCAGATACGGAGCCAAAACCCTAATTCCACCACCGTAACTTCTTGTATCCACGAGATCCCATCTGGGGGCCTGTTCCGGAGCTCCGCCGGAGGGGGCATCGATCACGAAGGGCTTCTACATCAACACCATAGCCTCTCCGATGATGTGTGAGTAGTTTACTTCAGACCTTCGGGTCCATAATTATTAGCTAGATGGCTTCTTCTCTCTTTTGGGATCTCAATACAATGTTCTCCCCCTCTCTTGTGGAGATCTATTCGATGTAATCTTCTTTTGCGGTGTGTTTGTTGAAACCGATGAATTGTGGGTTTATGATCAAGTTTATCTATGAACAATATTTGAATCTTCTCTGAATTCTTTTATGTATGATTGGTTATCTTTGCAAGTCTCTTCGAATTATCAGTTTGGTTTGGCCTACTAGATTGATCTTTCCTGCAATGGGAGAAGTGCTTAGCTTTGGGTTCAATCTTGTGGTGTCCTTTCCGAGTAACAGTAGGGGCAGCAAGGCACATATTGTATTGTTGCCATCGATGATAACAAGATGTTTTTTTTTATCATATTGCATGAATTTATCCCTCTACATCATTTCATCTTGCTTAAGGCGTTACTCTGTTCTTAGGAACTTAATACTCTAGATGCATGCTGGATAGCGGTCGATGTGTGGAGTAATAGTAGTAGATGCAAGAAGGAGTCGGTCTTCTTGTCTCGGACGTGATGCCTATATACATGATCATACCTGGATATTCTCATAACTATGCTCAATTCTGTCAATTGCTCAACAGTAATTTGTTCACCCACCGTAAAATACTTATGCTCTTGAGAGAAGCCACTAGTGAAACCTATGGCCCCCGGGTCTATCTTCCATCATATTAATCTTCCAACACTTAGTTATTTTCATTGCCTTTTATTTTACTTTGCATCTTTATCATAAAAATACCAAAAATATTATCTTATCATATCTATCAGATCTCACTCTCGTAAGTGACCTTGTAGGGATTGACAACCCCTTATCGCGTTGGTTGCGAGGATTTATTTGTTTTGTGCAGGTGCGAGGGACTCGCGCGTAGCCTCCTACTGGATTGATACCTTGGTTCTCAAAAATTGAGGGAAATACTTACGCTACTTTGCTGCATCACCCTTTCCTCTTTAAGGGAAAACCGACGCAGTGCTCAAGAGGTAGCAGCTGGCTTTACATATTTGCAACAACAAGATCAAACAGAGTTTGTAAAAGTTTTTCTTTATCACTTTCAGTTTTTCAACTGAATTGCTTGAGGACAAGCAGAGGTTTAAGCTTTTGGGAGTTGATATGTCTCCAACGTATCTACTTTTCCAAACACTTTTGACCTTGTTTTGGACTCTAACTTGCATGATTTGAATGGAACTAACCCGGACTGACGTTGTTTTCAGCAGAATTGCCATGCTGTTATTTTTGTGCAGAAATAAAAGTTCTCGAAATGACTTGAAAATTTATGGAGACACGTGTTGGAATTTATAAAAAATACTCGCAAAAGAATCAGCGTAAGGGGGTCCACACCCTGTCCACGAGGGTGCAGGGCGGCCTCCCTGGGGCGCGCCCCCTGCCTCGTGGGCCCCCTGAGGCTCCACCGACGTCAACTCCAACTCTATATATTCACGTTCGAGGAGAAAAAAATCAGAGAGAAGGATTCATCATGTTTTACGATACGGAGCCGCCGTCAAGCCCTAATCTTCATCGGGGGCTGATCTGGAGTCCGTTCGGGGCTCCAGAGAGGGGAATCTGTCGCCATCGTCATCATCAACCTTCCTCCATCACCAATTTCATGATGCTCACTGCCTTGTGTGAGCAATCTCATCGTAGGCTTGCTAGACGGTGATGGGTTGGATGAGATTTATCATGTAATCGAGTTAGTTTTGTTAGGGTTTCATCCCTAGTATCCATTATGTTCTAAGATTGATGTTGCTATGACTTTGATATGCTTAATGCTTGTCACTAGGGCCCGAGTGCCATGATTTTAGATCTGAACCTATTATGTTTTCATGAATATATGTGAGTTCTTGATCCTATCTTGCAAGTCAATAGTCACCTACTATGTGTTATGATCTGGCAACCCCTAAGTGACAATAATCAGGACCACTCCCGGTGATGACCGTAGTTTGAGGAGTTCATGTATTCACTAAGTGTTAATGCTTTGGTCCGGTACTCTATTAAAAGGAGGCCTTAATATCCCTTAGTTTCCAATAGGACCCCGCTGCCACGGGAGGGTAGGACAAAAGATGTCATGCAAGTTCTTTTCCATAAGCACATATGACTATATTCGGAATACATGCCTACATTACATTGGTTAACTGGAGCTAGTTCTGTGTCACCCTATGTTATAACTGTTGCATGAGGAATCGCATCCGACATAATTATCCATCACTAATCCATTGCCTATTATCTTTTCACATATTGATCTTTTCTTAGTTACTTTTCCATTGCCACCATTACCGTTACTTCCATACTAATTTTCTACTAAATACTTTGATGCAGATATTAAGTCTTTCAGGTGCGGTTGAATTGACAACTCAACTGTCAATACTTGAGAATATTCTTTGGCTCCCCTTGTGTCAAATCAATAAATTTGGGTTGAATACTCCACCCTTGAAAATTGTTGTGATCCCCTATACTTGTGGGTTATCAGAGTGACAGAGGCTTAAACCCCAGTTTATGCGCTATTCCGTAAGGGACCGATTGGATCCAAAAGTTTAATGCTATGGTTAGAATTTATTCTTAGTACTTTTCTCGTAGTTGCGGATGCTTGAGGGAGGGCTAATCATAACTAGGAGGTTTGTTCAAGTAAGAACAGCACCTAAGCACCGGTCCACCCACATATCAAATTATCAAAGTAGCGAACACAAATTAAACCAACATGATGAAAGTGACTAGATGAAATTCCCGTGTACCCTCAAGAACACTTTGCTTATCATAAGAGACCTTTTTGGCCTATCCTTTGCCTCAAAAGGATTGGGCTACCTTGCTGCACTTTTGTTACTACTATCATTACTTGCTCGTTACAAATTATCTTGCTATCAAACTACTCTGCTACTTACAATTTCAGCACTTGCAACACTACCTTACTGAAAACTACTTGTCATTTCCTTCTGCTCCTCATTGAGTTCGACACTCTTACTTATCAAAAAGAGCTACAGTTGATCCACTATACTTGTGGGTCATCACTAAGGTGTGATCATGTTTTGCTTGTGAGAGAAGCTTAGTCAACGGGTCTGCCACATTCAGATCCGTATGTATTTTGCAAATTTCTATGTCTAGAATGCTCTGCATGGAGCTACTCTAGATAATTGCTCCCACTTTTAATATGTATCCAGATTGAGACATAGAGTCATCCAGATTAGTGTTCAAAGCTTGCATTGACGTAACTCCTTACGATGAACTCTTTATCACCTCCATAACCGAGAAATATTTCCTTAGTCCTCTAAGGATAATTTTGATCGTTGTCCAGTGATCTACTCCTGGATCACTATTGTACCCCTTTGCCAAACTCATGGTAAGGTACACAATAGCTCTGGTATACATCATGGCATACTTTATAGAACCTATGGTTGAGGCATAGGGAATGACTTTCATTCTCTCTCTATCTTCTGCCGTGGTCGGGTTTTGAGTCTTACTCAACTTCATACCTCACAACTCAGGCAACAATTCCTTCTTTAATTGATCCATTTTGAACTCCTTCAAAATCTTATCAAGGTATGTACTCATCAAAAGTCTTATCAAGCATTTTGATCTATGTTTATAGATCTTGATTCCCAATATGTAAGTAGCTTCACCGAGGTCTTTCTTTGAAAAGCTCCTTTCAAACACTCCTTTATGCTTTCCAGAAAATTCTACATCATTTCTGATTATCAATATGTCATTCACATATACCTATCAGAAAGGTTGTAGTGCTCCCACTCACTTTCTTGTAATTACAGGCTTCACCACAAGTCTGTATAAAACTATATGCTTTGATCAACTCATCAAAGCATATATTCCAACTCCGAGATGCTTGCACCAGTCCATAGATCGATCGCTGGAGCTTGCACACTATGTTAGCACCTTTAGGATTGATAAAACCTTCTGGTTGCATCATATACAACTCTTCTTTTAATAAATCCATTAAGGAATATTGTTTTGACATCCATTTGCCAGATTTCATAAAATGCGGTAATTGCTAACATGATTCGGACAGACTTTAAACATTGATACAAGTGAGAAAATCTCATCGTAGTCAAACCTTGAACTTGTCGAAAACCTTTTGCGACAATTCGAGCTTTGTAGATAGTAACACTACTATCAGCGTCCATCTTCCTCTCGAAGATCCATTTATTCTCAATGGCTCGCCGATCATCGGGCAAGTCAATCAAAGTCCATACTTTGTTCTCATACATGGATCCCATATCAGATTTCATGGCCTCAAGCCATTTCACGGAATCTGGGCTCATCATCGCTTCCTCATATTTCATAGGTTCGTCATGGTCTAGTAACATGACTTCCAGGACAGGATTACCATACCACTCTGGTGCGGACCGTACTCTGGTTGACGTACGAGGTTCGGTAGTAACTTGATCTGAAGTTTCATGATCATCATCATTAGCTTCCTCACTAATTGGTGTAGGAATCACTTGAATTGATTTCTGTGATGAACTACTTTCCAATTCGGGAGAAGGTACAATTACCTCATCAAGTTCTACTTTCCTCCCACCCACTTCTTTCGAGAGAAACTCCTTCTCTAGAAAGGATCCATTCTTAGCAGCAAATATCTTGCCTTCGGATCTATGATAGAAGGTGTACCCAACAATTTCTTTTGGGTTTCCTATGAAGACGTACTTCTCCGATTAGGGTTCGAGCTTATCAGTTTGAAACTTTTTCACATAAGCATTACAACCCCAAACTTTAAGAAACGACGGCTTTGGTTTCTTGCCAAACCATAGTTCATACGGTGTCGTCTCAACGGATTTAGATGGTGCCCTATTTAACATGAATGCAGCTGTCTCTAATGCATAACCCCCAAAACGATATCGGTAAATCGGTAAGAGACATCATAGATCGCACTATATCTAATAAAGTACGGTTACGACGTTCGGACACACCATTACATTGTGGTGTTCTAGGTGGCGTGAGTTGTGAAACTATTCCACATTGTTCTAAATGAAGGCCAAAACTCATAACTCAAATATTCGCCTCTGCGATCAGATCGTAGAAATTTAATTTTCTTGTTACGATGATTATCCAATTCACTCTGAAATTCTTTGAACTTTTCAAAATGATTCAGACTTGTGTTTCATTAAGTAGATATACCTATATCTGCTCAAATCAACTGTGAAGGTTAGAAAATAATGATACCCGCCGCGAGCCTCAACACTCATCGGACCGCATACATCGGTATGTATTATTTCCAATAAGTCAGTGGCTCGCTCCATTGTTCCAGAGAACAGAGTCTTAGTCATCTTGCCCATAAGGCATGGTTCGCAAGCATCAAATGATTCATAATCAAGTGATTCCAAAAGTCTGTCCACATGGAGTTTCTTCATGCGATTTACACCAATATGACCTAAACGGCAGTGCCACAAATATGTTGCACTATCATTATCAACTTTGCATCTTTTGGCATCAATATTATGAATATGTGTATAACCATGATCAAGATTCAATAAACCATTCACATTGGGTGTATGACCATTGAAGGTTTTATTCATGTAAACAGAACAATAATTATTCTCTGACTTAAATGAATAACCGTATTGCAATAAACATGATCCAATCATATTCATGCTCAACGCAAACACCAAATAGCATTTATTTAGGTTCAACACTAATCCCGAAGGTAGAGGGAGTATGCGATGGTGATCTTATCAACCTTGGAATCACTTCCAACACACATCATTGCCTTGCCCTCAACTATTCTCTGTTCATTTTGTAACTCCTGTTTTGAGTTACTAATCTTAGCAATGGAACCGGTGTCCAATACCCTGGGGTTACTATGAACACTAGTAAAGTACACATCAATAACATGTATACCAAATATATGTTTCACTTTGCCATCCTTCTTATCTGCTAAATACTTGGGGCAGTTACGCTTCCAGTGACTAGTCCCTTTGTAGTAGACGCACTCAGTTTCAAGCTTAGGTCCAGAGTTGGGCTTCTTCCCGGGAGTAGCAACTTGCTTGCTATTCTTCTTGAAGTTCCCCTTCTTCCCTTTGCCCTTTTTCTTGAAACTAGTGGTCTTGTTAACCATCAACACTTGATGCTCCTTTTGATTTCTTCCTCCGCGGCCTTTAGCATTGCGAAGAGCTCAGGAATTGTCTTTTCCATCCCTCGCATATTATAGTTCATCATGAATTTCTAGTAACTTGGTGATAGTGACTAGAGAACTCCGTCAATCACTATCTTATCTAGAAGATTAACTCCCACTTGTTTCAAGCGATTGTAGTACTCAGACATTCTGAGCACATGCTCACTGGTTGAGCTATTCTCCTCCATCTTGTAGGCAAAGTACTTGTCAGAGGTCTCATACCTCTCGACTTGGGCATGAGTCTGAAATACCAATTTCAACTCTTGGAACATCTTATATGCTCTGTGGCGTTCAAACCGTTTTTGAAGTCCTGGTTCTAAGCCGTAAAGCATGGCGCACTAAACTATCAAGTAGTTATCATACCGAGCTTGCCAAACATTCATAACGTCTGCATCTACTCCTGCAAAAGGTCTGTCACCTAGCGGTGCATCAAGGACATACTTCTTATGTGCAGCAATGAGGATAATCCCCTGATCACGAATCCAGTCCGCATCATCAAAACTATCATCTTTCAACTTATTTTCTCTAGGAACATATCAAAAAATAAACAGGGAGCTATAATGTGAGCTATTAATCTACAACATAATTTGCAAATACTATTAGAACTAAGTTCGTGATAAATTAAAGTTCAACTAATCATATTACTTAAGAACTCCCACTTAGATAGACATCCATCTATATCATCTAAATGATCATGTGATCCATATCAACTAAACCATGTCCGATCATCACGTGAGATGGAGTAGTCTTCAATGGTGAACATCTCTATGTTGATCATATCTACTATATGATTCACGTTCGACCTTTCGGTCTCAGTGTTCCGAGGCCATATCTGCATATGCTAGGCTCGTCAAGTTTAACCCGAGTATTCTGCACGTGCAAAACTAGCTTGCACCCGTTGAATGTGAATGTAGAGCTTATCACACCCGATCATCACGTGGTGTCTCGACACGACAAACTGTAGCAACGGTGCATACTTAGGGAGAATACTTATGCCTTGAAATTTAGTGAGGGGTCATCTTATAATGCTACCACCATACTAAGCAAAATAAGATGCATAGAAGATAAACATCACATGCAATCAAAATATGTGACATGATATGGCCATCATCATCTTGTGCCTTTGATCTCCATCTCCAAAGCACCGTCGATCTCCATCATCACCGGCTTGACACCTTGATCTCCATCGTAGCATCATTTTCGTCTCGCCAACTATTGCTTCTACGACTATCGCTACCGCTTAGTGATAAAGTAAAACAATTACATGGCGATTGCATTTCATACAATAAAGTGACAACCATAAGGCTCCTGTCAGTTGCCGATAACTTATACAAAAGATGATCATCTCATACAACAATTTATATCTCATCGTGTCTTGACCATATCACATCACAACATGCCCTGTAAAAACAAGTTAGACGTCCTCTACTTTGTTGTTGCAAGTTTTACATGGCTGCTACGGGCTTCTAGCAAGAACCGTTCTTACCTACGCATCAAAACCACAACGATTTTTCGTCAAGTGTGTTGTTTTAACCTTCAACAAGGACCGGCTGTAGTCAAATTCGATTCAACTAAAGTTGGAGAAACAGACACCCGCCAGCCACCTGTGTGTAAAGCACGTCGGTAGAACCGGTCTCATGAATGTGGTCATGTAATGTTGGTCCGGGCTGCTTCATCCAACAATACCGCCAAATCAAAATAAGACATTGGTGGTAAGCAGTATGACTATTATCGCCAAAAACTCTTTGTGTTCTACTCGTGCATATCATCTATGCATAGACCTGGCTCGGATGCCACTGTTGGGGAACGTAGCATGCAATTTCAAAATTTTCCTACGATCACGCAAGACCTATCTAGGAGATGCATATCAACGCGAGGTGGAGAGTGTGTCCACATACCCTCGTAGACCGAAACCAGAAGTGTTAGGTTAACGCGGTTGATGTAGTCGAACGTCTTTATGATCCAACCGATCCAAGTACCGAACGTATGGCACCTCCATGTTCAGCACACGTTCAGCTCGATGACGTCCCTCGAACTCTTGATCTAGTAGAGGGTCGAGGGAGAGTTCCGTCAGCACGACGGCGTGGTGACGGTGATGGTGATGTGATCCGTACAGGGCTTTGCCTAAGCACTATGACGCTATGACCGGAGGAGTAAACTGTGGAGGGGGGCACCGCACACGGCTAAGAGAACTACTGGTGTGCTTTGGGGTGCCCCCCTTCCCCCGTATATAAAGGAGGATGGGAGGTGGCCTGCCACAAGGGGCGTGCCAAGGAGAGGGGAGTCCTACTAGGACTCCAGTCCTAGTAGGATTCGACCCCCTTTTTTCCTTCTACCGGAGGGGGAAAAGGGGAAGCAGAGGGAGTAGGAGAAGGAAAGGGGGGTGACGCCCCCTTCCCTAGTCCAATTAGGCCTCCCCCCTTGTGGGGGCACACCAGCCCCTTGTGGGCTGGCTAGCCTCCATCCTATCGCCCATATGGCCCATATCTTTCCCTGGGGGTTCCGGTAACCCCTCTGGTACTCCGGTATGTACTCGATACACTCCGGAACCCTTCCGGTGTCCGAATACTACCTTACAATATATCAATCTTTACCTCTCGACCATTTCGAGACTCCTCGTCATGTCCGTGATCTCATCCGGGACTCCGAACAAACTTCGGTCACCAAAACACATAACTCATAAATACAAATCATCATCGAACATTAAGCGTGCGGACCCTACAGGTTCGAGAACTATGTAGACATGACCGAGGCACCTCTCCGGTCAATAACCAATAGTGGAACTTAGAGGCTCATATTGGTTCCCACATATTCTATGAAGATCTTTATCGGTCAAACCACATAACAACATACGTCATTCCCTTTGTCATCTGTATGTTACTTGCCCGAGATTCGATCATCGGTATCATCATACCTAGTTCAATCTCGTTACTGGCAAGTCTCTTTACTTGTTCTGTAATGCATCATCCAGCAACTAACTCATTAGTCACATTGCTTGCAAGGCTTATTATGATGTGCATTACCGGGAGGGCCCAGAGATACCTCTCCGATACTCGGAGTGACAAATCCTAATCTCGATCTATGCCAACCCAACAAACACCTTCGGAGACACCTGTAGAGCATCTTTATAATCACCCAGTTATGTTATGATGTTTGATAGCACACAAGGTGTTCCTCCGATATTCGGGAGTTGCATAATCTCATAGTCAAAGGAATATGTATAAGTCATGAAGAAAGCAATAGCAATAAAACTTAACAATCATTATGCTAAGCTAACAGATGGGTCTTGTCCATCATCACATCATTCTCCTAATGATGTGATCCCGTTCATAAAATGACAACACATGTCTATGGTTAGGAAACTTAACCATCTTTGATAAATGAGCTAGTCTAGTAGAGGCTTACTAGGGACACTATGTTTTGTCTATGTATTCACACATGTATCAAGTTTCCAGTTAATACAATTCTAGCGTGAATAATAAACATTGATCATGATATAAGGAAATATAAATAACAACTTTATTATTGCCTCTAGGGCATATTTCCTTCATGCATGAGTTTAACTACGGATTTATATATCACTTCGGGCATACAAGAGCTCTTTTAAAAAAACTTACCGTGCGCCTCATTGAACCGCTTGTTAATGTGGTCGATATCATCATCAGCCAGCTTCAGCTTCCGCTTGAGTTCGAAAACTTCAGCTGCCTGGGCAGTTGCCGCCAACAGGGAAGCTTGTTATAAATAGCAAAGTCCATCACCTCTTCCGAATACTATGTGATCCTCTGTTCGGCTTTTTTTCAAAATAGAACACAATCTCAGGGGCTACTATCTATATACAGGCATATTTTTTCATATGAAAAGAGTCTAAGAATATTACATCGCATACCTCGAAGTCTGTTAGCAGGCTGGTGAAGACTTCATTCAACCCGCTCTTGGCAGACTGAACCTTCTCAACCACCACACCCATCAGGGTGTGGTAGGGTGTGGTGCTCCTCCATGATAGAAGCACGGCGTAGTGCCTCCACCAGAGTGTTCGGCGCCTCCGGATTAGTGGAGGTCACCGCCAGAGTCGATGCTCCCCCCTCCATCAAAGGGGGTTGCTCGCTCGATTCCAGAGCCATATGGGTCTCCAGAATAGTGTTCGGCTGGGGACGGACTGGTCATGGCCCCCACCGTCGGTCTCCATGGGGGTTGCACCCCCCATGTTCTCGGCAACCGAGGCCTCACCCTTAGGCACCGTATTGGTAGCCTTCCTCACCTCTCTATGGCCCAGAGAGGCCCTTTAGGACAACACTTCGGTGTCATCCGCAGTGGCTGGTAGAGAGGCTTGCGGAGGCAACTCGCTCTCCACCATCTCTGGTGCCAGAGAGTTCCCCTCAGATGACGATGGTTGGGCGAGGTCGTGGGCCGGACTGAAACACACACAACATAATATGTTACATAGAAAGCATAAAAGACCAGATATATATGAAGTATCCTTGGATACTTACGATGTGGCCAGGGGCTTTTCCCTGGGGCGACTCTTGGGGGTGTGTTCGGCGTCTATGTCTGAACCATACGAGAGGGTTATCTTCCCCCTCTTGGACGCCTCTGCCTCTGGGTCTACGGAGGCTGCCCTTTTCTTCTTTCTCCCCTTAAGGGGAGAATCACTTTCTGCCTCCTCCTCCTCCTATTTGTCTTCATCTCCTTCAGGGGAGGAGAGAGCTTCAGTCTCTCCAGACGCTGCGTCTGAAGTACCTTTACGGCGGAGGCCACCCTTGGCCTCCTTGCTCTTCTTCTTGGCCGCTGTCGAGGCCGATGTCGTCGGTCTTCTTCGGCCACGTCTTCTGGGCCTTGAAGAGCAGCTTCCAGATCTCTTCGTGCGTTGTGCCAAAGAATCGCTGCAGGGTCCGCGGCCCTTCCGGATTGAACTCCCACATATGGAGAGGCCGGCGCTAGCAGGGGAGGATCCAGCGTAAAAGCATCACTTGAATCATGTCAGCCAGATTGGTGTTCTTGCCTATCATGTTTTTGATGCGCTTTTGCAGCGTCATCACTTCCGCGGTCGACCCACAGTCCAGACCCTTGTTGGTCCACGACGCGAGCCGCATAGGGGGTCCGAATCTAAACTCAGGAGTGGCCGCCCATGTGGCGTCGTGAGGTTCAGTGAGGTAGAACCACTCCTGCTGCCATACCTTCACGGTCTCCACAAAGGCCCCTTTGGGCCAGGTGGTGTTGGGGAGCTTGCTCACCATGGCGCCGCCGCAATCCGCATGCTGCCCGTCGACCACCTTCGGCTTCACGTTGAAGACCTTGAGCCATAGGCCGAAGTGGGGGATGCGGAGGAGCGCCTCACACATGACGACAAACACCGAGATGTGGAGGACGGAATTTGGGGCTAGATTGTGAAAATCTAGCCCGTAATAGAACATGAGGCCACAGACAAAGGGGTGGAGAGGAAACCCTAGCCCATGGAGGAAGTGGGGGATGAACACAACCCTTTCACCAGGCTTCGGAGTGGGGATGACCTGCTTCTTGGCAGGAAGCCTATGCGCGACGTCCGCAGTCAGCTACCCCGCCTCCCAGAGCTCCTTGATGTCCTTCTCCATGATGGAGGAGGCCACCCACTTGCCCTGTGAGCTGGATCCGGACATGGCTGGAGAGGTTGGTGGCGGTGGGAGAGATTCAAGCTTGGGCGCTGGAGCTTGAGGATGGGAAGAAGGAGAAGGAAGAAGGCATGGGGTGAAAAGCGGGATCTTTATCCACTTATATAGGCAGTGAATATCAAGCGCCCCACCCCCCCTTAAGCCTTAAAACTCGCATGTTCCCAAGGGGTCGTGCGAATGGCACGGTTGGATTACCCAAACCAGTATTGATGAGGATCCCACAATAAGTGGTCACAATTGCTTTGGCAAGACATGTCAATAGAGGCCGCGCCTTGAAATGTGAAGCGGGAGGCCAAAAAACAGTTCAAAATGATAAAGAAGCCTGGTGTAGCGTTTCGCTGAAAAAGTTGTCAGTTGACAGACATAGTTCTGGTTAAATACTTTGCCTTCATGGTTGAGGGTTGTGACTGCCAAGCAGAGCCGGATACAGTTCTTTGAAGTATTCGGAGGAGGAACCCGCCTTGCAATGCCGAAGACAATATGCGTGCCGGACATATCGTCATTGAAGACTGGTTCAGGGGCTACTGAGGGAGTCCTGGATTAAGGGGTCCTTGGGTGTCCGGATTGTATGATATGGGCCGGACTGATGGGCCATGAAGATACAAGATAGAAGGCCCTCCCCCGTGTCCGGATAGGACTCTCCTTTGCGTGGACGGCAAGATTGGCGTCCGGATGTATAGTTTCCTTCTTCTGTAAACTGACTCTGTACAACCCTAGGCCCTTCTGGTGTCTATATAAACTGGAGGGCTTAGTCCGTAGAGGCTATGAGAATTCATATAAGCTAGAAATCTAGGGTATAGCCATTACGATCTCGAGGTAGATCGACTCTTGTAACCCCTATACTCATCAAATAGAATTAAGCAGGACGTAGGGTTTTACCTCCGTTACGAGGGCTCGAACCTAGGTAAACATCGTGTTCCCTGTGTCCCTTGTTACCTTCGATCCTCAGACACACAGTACGGGACCCCCTACCCGAGATCGGTCGGTTTTTGCACCGACACCCGTTACGAATTATCTTACTACCAAACTATCTGTTACCGATAATTTTAGTGCTTGTAGAAAATACCTTGCTGAAAACCGCTTGTCATTTCCTTCTGGTCCTCGTTGCGTTTGACACTCTTACTTATCGAAAGGACTACGATTGATCCCCTATACTTGTGGGTCATCAGGACTCTTTTCTGGCACCGTTTCCGGGGAGTGAAGCGCCTTTGGTAAGTGAAATTTGGAAAGTAAACATTTATACTACGTGCTGAAATCTATTGTCACTTGTCACTATGGAAAATAATCCTTTGAGAGGCATGTTCGGTGTATCTTCATCTCGACCGGTAGAGCAAGAAGTTGCCCCTCAACCTACTGCACCTACTGAAAATATTTATTATGAAATCCCTTTGGGTATGATAGAGAAACTGCTAACTAATCCGTATGCAGGAGATGGAACACTACATCCTGATATGCATCTAATCTATGTGGATGAGGTTTGTGGATTATTTAAGCTTGCAGGATTACCCAGAGATGAAGTCAAGAAGAAGGTCTTCCATTTATCTTTTAAGGGAAAGGCATTGACATGGTATAGGCTATGTGATGATATTGGAGCTTGGAATTACAACCGATTGAAATTGGAATTTCATCAGAAGTTTTATCCTATGCATCTGGTTCATCGTGATCAGAATTATATATATAATTTTTGGCCTCGTGAAGGAGAAAGTATTGCTCAAGCTTGGGGTGGCTTAAGTCAATGTTATATTCATGCCCCAATCATGAGCTCTCAAGAGAAATTATTATTCAGAATTTTTATGCTCGGCTTTCTCGTAATGATCAATTTGTGCTCAATATTCTTGTACTGGTTCTTTTATGAAGAAGACTATTGAATTCAGATGTGATCTTTTGGACAGAGTTAAACGCAACTCTGAAGATTGGGAGCTCGATGAAGGTAAGGAGTCGGGTATAAAGCTTGAGTTTGATTGTGTTAAATCTTTTATGAATACCGATGCTTTTAATAATTTTAGCACTAAATATGGACTTGACTCTGAGATAGTAGCTTATTTATCTGAATCATTTGCTACTCATATTGATCTCCCTAAGGAGAAGTGGTTTAAATATCATCCTCCCGTTGAAGTAAAAATAGTAGAACCCACTGAAGCTAGAGAAGAAACCTGTAACACCCATAATGCGACTATATCTCCCACGTGTCGAGGCACGACTTAGAGGCATAGCCGCATGGTAGGCTTGTCGCAAGAGGGGTAATCTTCACACATCCCATGTACTGAATAAGAAAGGGATAAAGAGTCGGCTTACAATCGCCACTTCACATAAATACAAGTTAAACATACATCATCCAGAATACAATCAAGGTCCGACTACAGAACCAAAATAAAAGAAGACAACCTGAAATGCTAGATCCCCGATCGTCCCAACTAGGCTCCACTACTGATCAACATGAAACGAAAGATAACAACGACCAAGATCTTCATCGAGCTCCCACTTGAGCCCGGTTGCGTCATCTGCACTGGTATCATCGGCACCTGCAACTGTTTGGAAGTATCTGTGAGTCACAAGGACTCAGCAATCTCACACCTGTGAGATCAAGACTATTTAATCTTATGGATATGAAAGGGTAATAAGGTGGAGCTGCAGCAAGCACTAAGCATATATGGCGGCTAACATACGCAAATAAGAGTGAGAAGAGAAGCAACGCAATGGTCGAGAAGCTTGAAGTGATCCTGAAAGCTACTTATGTTCAAGCATAACACAAGACCGTGTTCACTTCTCGGACTCCGCCGGAAAGAGACCATCACGGGTACACACGCGGTTGATGCATTTTAATTAAGTTAAGTGTCAAGTTCTCTACAACCGGACATTAACAAATTCCCATCTACCACATAACTGCGGGCACGGCTTTCGAAAGTTCAAAACCCTGTAGGGGTGTCCCAACTTAGCCCATCACAAGCTCTCACGGTCAACGAAGGATATTCCTTCTCCCGAGACGACCCGATCAGTCTCGGAATCCCGGTTACAAGACATTTTGACAATGCTAAAACAAGACTAGCAAATCCGCCCGATGTGCCGACATCCCGATAGGAGCTGCACATATCTTGTTCTCAGGGCAACACCGGATGAGCAATCCGTACAACTAAAACCAGCCCTCAAGTTTCCCCGAGGTGGCGCTGCAAGGGGCTCTAGTTCGGACCAACACTTAGAGAAGCACTGGCCTGGGGGGTTAAAATAAAGATGACCCTCGGGAGCGCGACTCCCAAGGGAAAAGTAGGTGCTGGTGAGGCAAATGGTAAAATGAAGGTTGGGCCTTGCTGGAGGAGTTTTATTCAAAGCGAACTATCAAGGGGTTCCCATAACACCCAATCGCGTAAGGGACGCAAAATCAAGGAACATAACACCGGTATGACGGAAACTAGGGTGGCAAGAGTGGAACAAAACACCAGGCATAAGGTCGAGCCTTCCACCCTTTACCAAGTATATAGATGCATTAAATAAATAAGAGATATTGTGATATCCCAACATATCCATGTTCCAACATGGAACAAACTTCGTCTTCACCTGCAACTAGCAACGCTATAAGAGGGGTTGAGCAAGAGCGGTAACATAGCCAAACAACGGTTTGCTAGGAAAGGTGGGTTAGAGGCTTGTCATGGCAATATGGGACGCATGATATAGCAAGTGGTAGGTAGTGTGGCATAGCAATAGAGCGAACAACTAGCAAGCAAAGATAGAAGTGATTTCGAGGGTGTGGTCACCTTGTCCGAGATCCTGCAAGGAAGAAGAACGAGTCCATGAAGAAGACAAGCAGACGTAGTCGAACGAATCCTCACAACTCCGGAATGACACCAAAGCTAATGAGAGAAACAACCCCGAAAGAAGCAAGCAACAGAGTAAACAACCCTCACATAAACATGGCATGATGCACAACCAAGTATGATGCATGTCCGGTTTAATGAGGCATGGCATGGCAAAATGCACAAACAATCCTACAAATTAAGTGGAGCTCAATATGCAACTCCGTTGCATATTGACGAAACACCACGTGACTTATTTAGTTCTCTCCCGTTTAAGTACTCAACAAAATTAAATGTTGATTAACATGGCAAGAGGTGAAGCAAAGTAAAACTACCTATCTAGGCAAGTTTAAATGAGGCCGGAACAACAAGCAACAAGTCCGAAAAATCCTCATGTGCATATTTATGGATTTGGTACTGTTCTGCCATAAACCCAATTTTAGAGTTGTTAAACATACAAAGTAATGCCACCATGTTAAACTAGGCATTTTTCTACCCCATTTACATATAAAGTTTATTAAAATCGGAGCTACGGTTATTTAGTTATGAATTAAAGCATTTTAGCATGGCATATGAGCAAAAACAATCGAACAACATTTTAAACATGGATGAAAATTGCATATTATGAAACTAGACAAGATTCGAAGCATTTTTCATACATAATGTTTTTACAAAAGATGCATGGTTGGTGAGTTATGATATGCATGGAGCTTGGGGGGGTTTCTGCAAAACAACGTTCTCTGGAAAAATAGCTAAAACGCAGAACTGGGAAAAAACATGACACGGGCTGCATCTTCTGGCCCAACAACAGGAAAAAAATGGGGCGCTAGGGGTGGCCTCACCCAGTGGGCCTTGGCCCGTTCGACGGAGAGGAGGGGTCGGCAGGGGAGCTGGGCCTGCGGGGCACAGGCAGCAGAGGCGAGGCGCTGGGCCTGGAGATCAGGATGAGGCCGGCTGGATCCTCGCGACGAGAAGTCAACGCGGGCGCGGCTCTGGTCGCTCGCAGGCGAGGCAGGGGTTCGATCAAGGCTCGCCGGGAAGACGGCAGCGGGCGGCGGACTTGGCGCGGGACTCCGGGACGGTGCGGCGGCGGATCCGGGCATGGTGAGGAAGGCATGGGGCTGTCGACCTGATCCGGCCCAGCGGTGACCATGGGGCTCGGGCGTGAACTTGACGGTCAGTTAGAAGAATTGAAGGAGGCGATGCAACGAACAAAGGAGGTGACGGCCTCGGCTCCTGCAGCAAAACGACGGCCAGGCGGCGAAGTCAGCAAGGGCGAGGCAGAGCTCCAAGGACGGCAGCGAGGTCGAGCGTCCATTGCAGCGGTCTCCTGTTGGCGGCGCTGCTTGCGGCCGGCTCGAGGAGAGGGCAGAGGGGCCGCGGGGTCCTGCTGGTGCTTGACATCGGCGAGGTCGAAGCCGGCGAGCGCAGAGGAGCGAACTCGGGCGCGCTGGTCAGCGAGTGGCTCCGGCGAGCTGGTGACGGGATGCTCGGGGCGCTCTTCTCCTGGCGCCATGCGTACCTGAGAGAGAGAGAGGGGGGGGGGGTACATGATAGAGAAAGAAATTGAGAGAGGGAGGAGAAGAAGACAGAGATGAGGAGCAGAGGTCCTGGAGGCCGGCGATGGAGATGCTCCGGCTAGTCCTGCGAGGTGACGGGGATCAATGGTTGTGCGTCGAGCACGGGCTGAAGGTCCCACGAGTGCTGGTGCAGTGAGGTGCTCGGGCAGGGGAGGCAACACCCATGGGGATTGGGAGGAGGCGCGAGGGTTGGTCAGGCACAGAAAACAGAGGAGGTGGTTGGCGACGGATCTGGGTGATGGGATGGAGTGTAGTGGCGGCGGTTGGGGAGGATCCCTAGGGAATAGAGTTAGGTCCAAAATAGATTAGGGGTAGACTATATATATAAGGAAAGAAGGGAGTTTGGATCATCCAATCGAAATCGGACGGTCCCGGATAAATAGGCTAGGAAGACCAAAAAGAAAAATGGAGATGCATTGTAGATGTTTGGGGATGAACCGAGTCCAACGGTGATGACTCCTCGGGTCGGGTCCGGGACAGGTTTCGGACACGCGCGTGAGGAGGTCCGCGGGCTGATGAGAGAGCTTAGGTTGGGCCTGGCGGTAGGTAGTGGACTGTGTAGACGGTCTAGGGAGGGAAGAGAGGGAAAGCCCGACAACAGTTTTCAAAGACCGAAAACGTCTGACGTTTTGACCGACTATATTGTCGCTATAGTTATCCGTTGGGGCGTCAAACGAACTCCGAATGCGATGACACTTGGCAGGCGGCCTACTGACAATAGAACAACACCGCACGCCAACTTTCAACCCATTCCGAGAACATTTTCCGACCACTTATAAAATACTATTTTGGAGGTGCCGCGGGCGCGTGCAAGTGTGTCTGGGCTCAGAACGGACAACGGAGAGAACTGGGAGAACCCGGACGGATGCAAGTTTTGAAAACATGATGATGCAATGCGGATGATGACATGGCAAGATGCAACACGCAAGCGGAAGACAAGGCAACAACAGCGAATAACTGGAAGACACCTGGCGCAGCGGTCTCAGGGTGTCACAACACTCCACCACTATGAGAGGATCTCGTCCTGAGATCTAGGATGGCACCGGAGGGAAATGGAAGAGGAAGAGAAGAGGTAAAACTAAGTTGCTTCTTGACAAAAGAGTGAAACTACGAACCTTGTGAGGTTGAACAAATTGACAGAAAGAATACAACGAAGATGAACAAAGTTGAAAACACTCTGTTAGAAAAGAAGAACAAGGAACATTACTAGAGCCTTGTAGGTTGAAAGACATAAGAAAGGGTTGCAATTGATAAGAAGTACATGCAAGCACTCCGGTAGAAACGAGATGTACAAGGAACAATAATGATCAATTACGACAACACTCCGGTTGGAAAAAGGAAGTTAAAGAATATGAGCTTGACAAAATGAAAGCAATTGGATGAGACTCCGGTTAGACGTGGAATGATAGACACAACACTCCGGTTAAAACAAGATAGAGAAGGAATAAGAATGATATAATTTGGACAGCACTCTGACTGTAAATGGAAGGAATCGAACATGCATTTGACAAGATGAGAGGATACTTGATAAAATCAACAACACACTAACTCCGAAACTATTGAAAGAATGGCACAAGATTTCAGACAACACTCCGGTTGAGAAAGGAGGAAAAACTTGACAGAATGGGAAGAACTTGAAAAGAGGGCACGATACTCCGGTTAAAAGGATAAGCAAGGAAAAGGACATGATCTTGAGAAGACGAGATGATTGGTCGAAGAGGGCAACATCACAATGCCTCCGGAACAAATGTAAGAATGGAATCAAAAGAACGGAGGAGAAAACAACATCTTCTACCTCAAATGAGCTTGAAAAAGCATCTTTAGGAGAAGAGTCGAACGAAGTTGTTGGAAAACCAACAATGTAAAGAGTAAGCTTGTTGTGGGCTTATGGAAAACATCTCGAAATCTTGAGGTGAAATTCTGCCACTAACGAAACAATAAACTGGATTGAGAGCTAGAAAAGATAAAAAAAACTTCTTCCACCGAGGTGATAAGAAAACTTGGATCATAGGTAATCATCACAAAGAGCAACATTCCCAATGGAAGGCTTTAGGTAAAATCTATACCAAGATAACCTCCAACGAAGAAATTGATGGGTTGCAAAGGATCTCATGAACAAATTGCAAATGATAGGTTTACAATATGTCATCCCGGACAACTTGTGAATCATGAAACACCAAGCAATTGTCAAAAATGACGTAACACCACCTCAAAAGATAAGATAGAACGAATTGCACTTCGAAATGCAAGATGAAGAATACTTGATCTCCTCTGAAAAGAATATCGATGAACTCTTCGAGAAGGAATTAAATCCTTGATGAGCCATCATGTAGAGCCTCCATGAAGAACTCCGGTAATAAAAGAATGATCAAAAATAAGTGAAGGATGAAAAGAATAAGATTGAAGCCTTGCAATGATTTAGATGGAACTTTGCAATGATATAATTGAGAGAGCTTGGAACTCCGGGAAAAGAAAAGATGAAACAATGAAATAAAGAATTTTGATGAACCTCCGGAATAAGGAATTAATCATTTGGGTGAAACAAGAATAAGAATTACATTATGTTTATCCTTCACCAATTTAAATTGATGACAAGCAAACAGATTTGGCATACTACTTATTCTCGTAGAAAGGATTAAGATAGATATAGCGCAAACTTGAGAAGGTCTTCGACGAACCACCGGAAGGATTGAAAATGAAAGTAGCAAAGGCACGATTCACCGGGAAGGGTTGGAAAATGAAAGATGATGCTTGAGGGAATTTGATACAAGAGAACGAAGAGATCACGAGCTGATTAGAGAATACTTGAATGAGAGCTGAAAGCTGAGAATGAATAAACCCGAAATGATGGTCTTCGGAGAATCAAACTGAAAAGACTCCTGAATTGCTCCGGGTGGGTGAAAAGAATTCTCACAATCGAAAACAATTATGAGAGGATGGCATGAAGCTAGAACCACGAGTCTTGAGACAACGGGTAAGATTTGGAGGAAAAACTCTTCTCCGGTCTTCAAAATCCGAGAATGACGATGAGATACACCACCACAAATTGTTGAGGCACTCCAGAATGAAAAATTAGAAAGGTTGAACCAATGATGATAGAATTTGAAAGATCTTGGAGAAAGACATATGACTGATGACAATTCATTCTTACGTCAAACTTTAGAAGATTTGAGAATAGCTCCGAGAAAATAGAAGAGTCAGGTAAGATCCTGGGAAAAGACATGTGGGTTAGGGACCACTCAAGAGAAACACCGTTGAAAAGATTTCAAAGAGAGATTGCGCCGGTTGAATTAAATGACTCGAATGAGATAACAACCTCGAAATAGCTTGAACGAATGCAGAGTGGAAACACGAATGTTCGAGATATCTTCGGCACTTCGGATATGAATAGAGAGAGGTGAGCGATTAAGAGGTGCACCGGCATGAGAAAACATTTGAAACAAGGAAAGGACATGATTGACAAAGCTTGACTTGAATCCACCGGAGAAGAAAACGAGGGAAGAGTGACGAACTTGAGGCTTCCTTAGTATCTTCCTGAGAATCACTGAATAAGAATATTGATGGAAAAGAATGGAGAGACTTCCCATCAATAAAATGGATACTTGATTAAGTAATCTGAGTCCTTGAAGAAACAAGGGTGGGAGGGCGGGAAAAACAAAGACAACTTGGGACGGATAAAACAAACACCGTTGGGAAAACTGAGAGGTGATCTTGCGAATGTTGAAAAGATCGGATCCACTTGAAGAGAAAGACATTGGTTGAAAAGGATTGACATGACAATCTCGATTATCATGAAGGATTAGTATTCACATAGAAATATGAGAACACCATTTAGGAAAGGTATGGAATCAACACTTGACTTCGAAGTGATACGTCTCCAATGTATCTATAATTTTTGATTGTTCCATGCTATTATTATCAATCTTGGATGTTTTATATGCATTTATATGCTATTTTATATGATTTTTGGGACTAACCTATTAACCCAAAGCCTAGTGCCAGTTTCTGTTTTTCCTTGTTTTAGAGTATCGCAGAAAAGGAAAATCAAATGGAGTCCAATTGACCTCAAACTTCACGGAACTTATTTTTGGACCAGAAGAAGCCCACAGAGTATCGGAGATGGACCAGGAGAGTCCCGGGCTGCCCACGAGGGTGGGGGCGCGCCCACCCCCTTGGGCGCGCCCCCTGCCTCGTGGACAGCCCGGAGGTCCACCGACGTACTTCTTCCTCCCATATATACCCATATACCCTAAAAACTTCGAGGAGCATAATAGATCAGGAGTTCCGCCGCCAGAAGCCTCCGTAGCCACCGAAAGCCAATCTATACCCATTCCGGCACCCTGCCAGAGGGGGAATCCCTCTCCGGTGGCCATCTTCATCATCCCAGTGCTCTCCATGACGAGGAGGGAGTAGTTCTCGCTCGAGGCTGAGGGTATGTACCAGTAGCTATGTGTTTGATCTCTCTCTCTCTCTCTCTCTCGTGTTCTTGAGGTGGTACGATCTTGATGTATCGCGAGCTTTGCTATTATAGTTGGATTTTATGATGTTTCTCCCCCTCTTCTCTCTTGTAATGGATTGAGTTTTCCCTTTGAAGTTATCTTATCGAATTGAGTCTTTAAGGATTTGAGAACACTTGATGTATGTCTTGCGTGGGATAATCGTGGTGACAATGGGTTATTCTATTGATTCACTTGATGTATGTTTTCGTGATCAACTTGCGGGTTCCGCCCATTAACCTATGCATAGGGGTTGGCACACGCTTTCATCTTGACTCTCCGGTAGAAACTTTGGGGCACTCTTTGAAGTACTTTGTGTTGGTTTGAATAGATGAATCTGAGATTATGTGATGCATATCATATAATCATACCCACGGATACTTGAGGTGACATTGGAGTATCTAGGTGACATTAGGGTTTTGGTTGATTTGTGTCTTAAGGTGTTATTCTAGTACGAACTCTATGATAGATCGATCAGAAAGGATAACTTTGAGGTGGTTTCGTACCCTACCATAATCTCTTCGTTTGTTCTCCGCTATTAGTGACTTTGGAGTGACTCTTTGTTGCATGTTGAGGGATAGTTATGTGATCCAATTATGTTATTATTGTTGAGAGGACTTGCACTAGTGAAAGTATGAACCCTAGGCCTTGTTTCAACGCATTGCAATACTGTTTGTGCTCACTTTTATCATTAGTTACTTTGCTGTTTTTATATTTTTCATATTACAAAAACATATATCTACCATCCATATTGCACTTGCATCACCATCTCTTCGCCGAACTAGTGCACCTATACAATTTACCATTGTATTGGGTGTGTTGGGGACACAAGAGACTCTCTGTTATTTGGTTGCAGGGTTGTCTGAGAGAGACCATCTTCATCCTACACCTCCCACGGATTGATAAACCTTAGGTCATCCACTTGAGGGAAATTTGCTACTGTCCTACAAACCTCTGCACTTGGAGGCCCAATAACGTCTACAAGAAGAAGGTTGTGTATTAGACATCACGAAGCAACTCGAATACCACAACTCAAAACAAAACAAAGGATTGGCTTGCAAGATAAGCCGGAAACATACATATGATAGATCCCATATCGTATCATGTGTCTGTTGGAAAGATATTCTAGGAGCTACTTGAATTCCCACTTATCAACTCCCGAAACTTTTCGGTTATGCAATCAGGTGTTGGGGATACAGGGGAAGCATAATATCTCACCCAAAACTAACAAATCCTACATCCAGTTGTATCCATCCTTCAACACATAACCAAGAAACCTTCGGAAATCATGTACCTCAACCTTCGAAAAGCATCCGTTATACGAGTTATGGCAATACTCCCGAACTCCCGCCCCAGTACTGGGTGGCGTCGAGGTTATCTCACCAACAACTGCATAAAAGAGATTTTCGATGTCGGCGAACTCAGGTATTCCAGAACTGCAACGATAAAATTGTGACGACAACACCTCGGAGCTCAACTTCCCGGGACACTGCCACAACCCCTAAATGTCAGGAGGCACCAAGAACAATGTTCTCGTCACAAAACCATCGGAATGATTCCAAGATACCCACGTGATCCTAATTTTTTTTTCATGAAATTTGAGGAGAGGAGAGTCAAAACTCTACGTCAGGAGGCCTCACCAGAGCGACAAAGGGACTGAGGAGTAAAAAGAATCCTACTCTCCGATATATATAATCCTAAGACTCAAAACATTTTGTTCTAGACTCAACAACGTCAGCGATTCGATCAAGCAGGGGGCTCCTAAGTCGGGGAAGGCTCTGATTGCAAACCTGTAACACCCATAATGCGGCTATATCTCCCACGTGTCGATGCACGACTTAGAGGCATAGCCGCATGGTAGGCTTGTCGCAAGAGGGGTAATCTTCACACATCCCATGTACTGAATAAGAAAGGGATAAAGAGTTGGCTTACAATCGCCACTTCACACAAATACAAGTTAAACATACATCTTCCATAATACAATCAAGGTCCGATTACGGAACCAAAATAAAAGAAGACAACCCCAAATGCTAGATCCCCGATCGTCCCAACTGGGCTCCACTACTGATCAACATGAAACCAAAGATAACAACGACCAAGATCTTCATCGAGCTCCCACTTGAGCCCGGTTGCGTCATATGCACTGGTATCATCGGCACCTGCAACTGTTTGGAAGTATCTGTGAGTCATAAGGACTCAGCAATCTCACACCTGCGAGATCAAGACTATTTAATCTTATGGGTATGAAAGGGTAATGAGGTGGACCTGCAGCAAGCACTAAGCATATATGGTGGCTAACGTATGCAAATAAGAGTGAGACGGGAAGCAACGCAACGGTCGAGAAGCTAGAAGTGATCCTGAAAGCTACTTACGTTCAAGCATAACACAAGACCGTATTCACTTCTCGGACTCCGTCGGAAAGAGACCATCACGGGTACACACGCGGTTGATGCATTTTAATTAAGTTAAGTGTCAATTTCTCTACAACCGGACATTAACAAATTCCCATCTACCACATAATCGCGGGCACGGCTTTCGAAAGTTCAAAACCCTGCAGGGGTGTCCCAACTTAGCCCATCACAAGCTCTCACGGTCAACGAAGGATATTCCTTCTCCCAAGAAGACCCGATCAGTCTCGGAATCCCGGTTACAAGACATTTTGACAATGCTAAAACAAGACTAGCAAATCCGCCCGATGTGCCGACATCCCGATAGGAGCTGCACATATCTTGTTCTCAGGGCAACACCGGATGAGCAATCCGTACAACTAAAACCAGCCCTTAAGTTTCCCCGAGGTGGCGCTGCAAGGGGCTCTAGTTCGGACCAACACTTAGAGAAGCACTGGCTTGGGGGATTAAAATAAAGATGACCCTCGGGAGCGCGACTCCCAAGGGAAAAGTAGGTGCTGGTGAGGCAAATGGTAAAATGAAGGTTGGGCCTTGCTGGAGGAGTTTTATTCAAAGCGAACTGTCAAGGGGTTCCCATAACACCCAACCGCGTAAGGGACGCAAAATCAAGGAACATAACACCGGTATGACGGAAACTAGGGTGGCAAGAGTGGAACAAAACACCAAACATAAGGCCGAGCCTTCCACCCTTTACCAAGTATATAGATGCATTAATTAAATAAGAGATATTGTGATATCCCAACATATCCATGTTCCAACATGGAACAAACTTCGTCTTCACCTGCAACTAGCAACGCTATAAGAGGGGCTGAGCAAAAGCGGTAACATAACCAAACAACGGTTTGCTAGGAAAGGTGGGTTAGTGGCTTGCCATGGCAATATGGGAGGCATGATATAGCAAGTGGTAGGTAGTGTGGCATAGCAATAGAGCGAACAACTAGCAAGCAAAGATAGAAGTGATTTCGAGGGTATGGTCATCTTGCCTGAGATCCCGCAAGGAAGAAGAACAAGTCCATGAAGAAGACAAGCGGACGTAGTCGAACGAATCCTCACAACTCCAGAATGACACCGAAGCTAATGAGAGAAACAGCCCGAAAAGAAGCAAGCAACATAGTAAACGACCCTCACATAAACATGGCATGATGCTCAACCAAGTATGATGCATGTCCGGTTTAATGAGGCATGGCATGGCAAAATGCACAAACAATCCTACAAATTAAGTGGAGCTCAATATGCAACTCCGTTGCATATTGACGAAACACCACATGACTTATTTAGTTCTCTCCCGTTTAAGTACTCAACAAAATTAAATGTGGATTAACATGGCAAGAGGTGAAGCAAAGTAAAACTACCTATCTAGGCAAGTTTAAATGAGGCCGGAACAACAAGCAACAAGTCCGGAAAATCCTCATGTGCATATTTATGGATTTGGTATTGTTATTCCCTAAACCCAATTTTAGAGTTGTTAAACATACAAAGTAATGCCACCATGTTAAACTAGTCATTTTTCTACCCCATTTACATATAAAGTTTATTAAAATTGGAGCTACGGTTATTTAGTTATGAATTAAAGCATTTTAGCATGGCATATGAGCAAAAACAATCGAACAACATTTTAAACATGGTTGAAAATTGCATATTATGAAACTAGACAAGATTCTAAGCATTTTTCATATATAATGTTTTTACAAAAGATGCACGGTTGGTGAGTTATGATATGCATGGAGCTTGGGGGGTTTTCTGCAAAACAACGTTCTCTGGAAAAATAGCTAAAACGCAGAACTGGGAAAAAACATGACACGGGCTACATCTGCTGGCCCAACAACAGGAAAAAAAAGTGGGGCGCTAGGGGTGGCCTCACCCAGTGGGCCTTGGCCCGTTCGACGGAGAGGAGGGGTCGGCAGGGGAGCTGGGCCTGCAGGGCACAGGCAGCAGAGGTGAGGCGTTGGGCCTGGAGATCGGGATGAGGCCGGCTGGATCCTCGTGACGGGAAGTCAACGCGGGCGCGGCTCTGGTCGCTCGTAGGCGAGGCAGGGGTTCGAGCAAGGCTCGCCAGGAAGACGGCAACGGGCGGCGGACTTGGCGCGGAACTCCGGGACGGTGCGGCGGCGGATCCGGGCATGTTGAGGAAGGCATGGGGCTGTCGAGCTGATCCGGCACTGCGGTGACCATGGGGCTCGGGCGTGAACTTGACGGCCAGTTAGAAGAATTGAAGGAGGTGACGCGACGAACAAAGGAGGCGACGGCCAGGCGGCGAAGTCAGCAAGGGTGAGGCAGAGCTCCAAGGACAGTCGCGAGGTCGAGCGTCCATGGCGGCGGTCTCATGTCGGTGGCGCTGCTTGCGGCCGGCTCGAGAAGAGGGAAGAGGGGCCGCGGGGTCCTACTGGTGCTCGCCATCGGCGAGGTCGAAGCCGGCGAGCGTAGAGGAGCGAACTCGGGCGCGTTGGTTAGCGAGTGGCTCGAGCGAGCTGGTGACGGGATGGTCGGGGCGCTCTTCTCCTGGAGCCATGCGTACCTGAGAGAGAGAGAGATAGAGAGAGAGAGGGACATGAGAGAGAAAGAAATTGAGAGAGGGAGGAGAAGAAGACAGAGATGAGGAGCAGAGGTCCTGCAGGTCGGCGATGGAGATGCTCCGGCTAGTGCTGCGAGGTGACGGGGATCGATGGTTGGGCGTCGAGCACGGGCTGAAGGTCCCGCGAGTGCTAGTGCAGTGAGGTGCTCGGGCAGGGGAGGTAACACCCATGGGGATTGGGAGGAGGCGCGAGGGTTGGTCAGGCACAGAAAACAGAGTAGGTGGTTGGCGACGGATCTGGGTGATGGGATGGAGTGTAGTGGTGGCGGCTGGGGAGGATCCCTCGGGAATAGGGTTAGGTTCAAAATGGACTAGGGGTAGACTATATATATAAGGAAAGGAGGGAGTTTGGATCATCCGATCGAAATCGGACGGTCCCAGATAAATAGGCTAGGGAGACCAAAAAGAAAAATGGAGATGTATTGTAGATGTTTGGGGATGAACCGAGTTCAACGGTGACGACTCCCCGGGTCGGGTCCGGGACAGGTTTCGGACGCGCGCGTGAGGAGGTCTGCGGGCTGACGAGAGAGCTTAGGTTGGGCCTGGCGGTAGGTAGTGGACTGTGTAGATGGTCTAGGGAGGGAAGAGAGGGAAAGCCCGACAACAGTTTTCGAAGACCGAAAACGTCCGACGTTTTGACCGACTATATTGTCGCTATAGTTATCCGTTGGGGCGTCAAACGGACTCCGAATGCGATGAAACTTGGCAGGCGGCCTACTGACAACAAAACAACACGGCACGCCAACTTTCAACCCATTCCGAGAACATTTCCGGCCACTTATAAAATACTTCAGAGGTGCCGCGGGCGCGTGCAAGTGTGTCTGGGGTCAGAACGGACAATGGAGAGAACTGGGAGAACCCGGACGGATGCAAGCTTTGGAAACATGATGATGCAATGCGGATGATGACATGGCAAGATGCAACACACAAGCGAAAGACAAGGCAACAATAGCGAATAGCTGGAAGACACCTGGCACAACGGTCTCGGGGCGTCACAAAACATCCACTTATAATGTTGATCTTGTTATTCCTAATGTTTATATTGCGAAACCACATTTCCCTATTAGGATAAACGAACATGCTAGAGCTTCCGCTGTGGTTCACAAAATTTGTACAAGAACACCTACACCCTCTGAACAAATTAAAGTTGAACCTAATGTTGCTATGGTTAAAAATCTCTCACTGGTACAGCGAGGTGCTATACAAACGGTTTTTAACCCCTTCCGCGGCGGTGTTCTGAACTGTCGCCAAGTGAGTGACTGCGATAGGGGGGTCCTTCTCACAGGACCTAGAATCCGTTGGGGATAGGCCCTCCTGATAACCCACAAGTATAGGGGATCGCAACAATTTTCGAGGGTAGAGTATTCAACCCAAATTTATTGATTCGACACAAGGGGAGCCAAAGAATATTCTCAAGTATTAGCAGCTGAGTTGTCAATTCAACCACACCTAGAAACTTAATATCTGCACCAAAGTGTTTAGTAGCAAAGTAATATGATAGTAATGGTAACGATAGCAAAAGGTAACGGTAGTAAAAGTAATGTTTTTGGTATTTTGTAGTGATGATAGCAATAGCAACGGAAAAGTAAATAAGCGGAGAACAATATATGGAAAGCTCGTAGGCAATGGATCGGTGATGGAGAATTATGCCGAATGTGGTTCATCATGTAACAATCATAACCTAGGGTGACACAGAACTAGCTCCAGTTCATTGATATAATATAGGCATGTATTCCGAATATAGTCATACGTGCTTATGGAAAAGAACTTGCATGACATCTTTTGTCCTACCCTCCCGTGGCAGTAGGGTCCTTACAGAAACTAAGGGATATTAAGGCCTCCTTTTAATAGAGTACCGGAACAAAGCATTAACACATAGTGAATACATGAACTCCTCAAACTACGGTCATCACCGGTAAGTATCCGATTATTGTCACTTCGGGGTTAACTTATCATAACACATAACAGGTGACTATAGACTTGCAAGATAGGATCAAGAACACTCATATATTGATGAAAACATAATAGGTTCATATCTTAAATCATGGCACTCGGGCCCTAGTGACAAGCATTAAGCATAGCAAAGTCATAGCAACATCAATCTCAGAACATAGTGGATACTAGGGATCAAACCCTAACAAAACTAACTTGATTACATGATAGATCTCATCCAACCCATCACCGTCCAGCAAGCCTACGATGGAATTACTCACGCACGGCGGTGAGCATCATGAAATTGGTGATGGAGGATGGTTGATGATGACGATGGCGACGGATTCCCCTCTCCAGAGCCCCGAACAGACTCCAGATCAGCCCTCCCAAGAGGTTTTAGGGCTTGGCGGCGGCTCCGTATCGTAAAACGCGATGAATTCTTCTCCTTGATTTTTTTCTCCCCGGAACACAATATATAGAGTTGGAGTTGGAGTCGGAGAGGCAACAGGGGGCCCACAAGGTAGGGGCGCGCCCTAGGGGGGCAGGCGCGCCCCCACCCTCGTGGACAGGTGGTGGGCCCCCTGGCCTTCATCTTTTGCAGGTATTTTTCATATTTTCTGAAAAGTTGCTCCGTGAAGTTTCAGGTCATTCCGAGAACATTTGTTTCTGCACATAAATAACACCATGGTAATTGTGCTGAAAACAGCAGCAGTCGGGTTAGTTCCATTCAAATCATGTAAGTTAGAGTCCAAAACAAGGGCAAAAGTGTTTGGAAAAGTAGATACGATGGAGACGTATCAACTCCCCCAAGCTTAAACCTTTGCTTGTCCTCAAGCAATTCAGTTGACAAACTGAAAATGATAAAGAAAAACTTTTACAAACTCTGTTTGCTCTTGTTGTTGTAAATATGTAAAGCCAGCATTCAAGTTTTCAGCAAAGATTATAACTAACCACATTCACAATAACGCATAGGTCTCAAGTTTACTCATATCAATGGCATAATCAACTAGCGAGCAATAATAATAAATCTCGGATGACAACACTTCCTCAAAACAATCATAATATGGTATAATAAGGTGGTATCTCGCTAGCCCTTTCTGAGACCGCAAAACATAAATGCAGAGCACCTTTAAAGACCAAGGACTGACTAGACATTGTAATTCATGGTAAAAGAGATCCAGTCAAGTCATACTCAATCTAAACTAACAGTAATGAATGCAAATGACAGCGGTGCTCTCCAACTGGTGCTTTTTAATAAGAGGATGATGACTCAGCATAAAAGTAAATAGATAGGCCCTTCACAGAGGGAAGCAGGGATTTGTAGAGGTGCCATAGGTCGGTTTTGAAACAGAGGAGAATAATATTTTGAGTGGTATACTTTCATTGTCAACATAAGAACTATGAGATGGCGATATCTTCCATGCTACACGCATTATAGGCGGTTCCCAAACAGAATGGTAAAGTTTATACTCCCCTTCCACCAACAAGCATCAATCCATGGCTTGCTCGAAACAACGAGTGCCTCCAACTAACAAGAGTCCCAAGGGGAGTTTTGTTTGCAATTATTTTGATTTAGTTTGCATAAAGCATGGGACTGGGCATCCCGGTGACCAGCCATTTATCTCGTGAGTGAGGAGCGGAGTCCACTCCTCTTGAGAATAACCCGCCTAACATGGAAGATACAGACAGCCCTAGTTGATACATGAGCTATTCAATCATACAAAACAGGATATTTATTTGAAGGTTTAGAGTTTGGCACATACAAATTTACTTGGAACGGCAGGTAGATACCGCATATAGGTAGGTATAGTGGACTCATGTGGAATAACTTTGGGGTTTAAGGGATTGGATGCACAAGCAGTATTCCCGCTTAGTACAAGTGAAGGCTAGCAAAAGACTGGGAAGCGACCAGCTAGAGAGCGATAGCAGTCATGAACATGCACTAAAATTAATCAACACCGAATGCAAGCATGAGTAGGATATAATTCACCATGAACATAAATATCGTGAAGGCTATGTTGATTTTGTTTCAACTACATGCATGAACATGCGCCAAGTCAAGTCACTTAAATCATTCAGAGGAGGATACCACCCTATCATACCATATCATAACCATCTCGATAGCATGTTGGCACGCAAGGTAAACCATTATGACTCATGGCTAATCAAGCATGGCACAAGGAACTATAATCTCTAGTTGTCATTGCAAACATGTGTATTTATAATAGGCTGAATCAGGAACGATGAACTAATCATATTTACAAAAACAAAAGAGGTCGAGTTCATACCAGCTTTTCTCTCAGTCAGTCCATCATATATCATCATAATTGTCTTTCACTTGCACGACCGAACGATGTGAATAATAATAATAGTGCATGTGCATTGGACTAAGATGGAATCTGCAAGCATTCAATAAACAGGAGAATACAAGGCAATATGGGCTCTTTTGTCAGATCAACAACAATGCATATAAGAGCCACTTCAACAATTTAATCATGGTCTTCTCCTATCGACCCCCAAAGAAAAGAAAAGAAACAAAACTATTTACACGGGAAAGCTCCCAACAAGTAAAAGAAGAACAGGAAATCTTTTTGGGTTTTCTTTTTAATTACTACTACAAGCATGGAAATTAAACTAACTAAAAGCTACAACTTTTTTTTTGGTTTTTCTTAAGGTTTATTAAACACACAAGAAGAAAGCATAAAAAGGAAAATAAACTAGCATGGATGATACAATGAAAAAGTATGAGCATCGACATCTAGCAATGAGTGTGTGAACATAAATGTAATGTTGGTGGGAAATACGTACTCCCCCAAGCTTAGGCTTTTGGCCTAAGTTGGTCTATGTCCACGGCTGGCCTGGCGGATATCCATAATAATAGTTGGGGTCGTACTGAGAATAAGAAGAATAAGACTCCGATTGCCACTGGCTGACAATCATCTCTGGATCCCACTGGTAATTAGACTGTCGTGAAGGATCAACTTGTGGTTCTGGCTCTGGCTCCATGGCTGGTGCGGGGTTCCGGTAGGCGTGAATAGCCTTCAACAGAACAAGGTACTGGCCTACAGATAAATCAAACAAAGAAGGAGCAGGCAGGGTAATAGTCTCAGGATGATGTTTATTAAAGAACAATTGATATTTAAGCTCTCCTTCCCTATTCATAACAATAAAATCATGTGCCACCATACTTTTATAATCTAGATAAACACGAGGCAGCACTTTTTCTTCCTTCTCATAATGCCTAATAGGTATGTTAAAATGTGCAGCTAGGCATGAAGCATAGATGCCTCCAAAGATGGGGCCCTTGGTACGGTTCAGACTTAACCGTTTGGCAATAATGCCGCCCATACTAACAGAGTTATCACCGTATAAACTGTGGAGCAAAATAATAATATCAGGGATACTAAGGTTTCCACAGTTTCCGTGACCAATTAAACAACGACTAGCAAATAATGCAAAATAACGTAAAACAGGAAAATGTATGCTAGTGATTCGTGCATCGGAAACCTTCCTTGTTTCCCCTACAGTGATAGTATCAATAAACCCCTCCACATCATCGCGATGTGGTTCTTCTGTCTTGCCCTCAAAAGGGACTAAACAAACCCGACAAAAATCATAAAGTGACATCTCCTTATGCTCATCATATAAATAAAACTCCACCGTAGGTGGTGAGATCCTAGAATGGAAATGAAAGTTTTGCATAAAGATATTTGTGAGTAAGAGAAACTGATCGCATTGGTCATGGAGGAAAGCGGTGAGGCCTGCATTCTTAGCCAATTCATGAAAATCTTCATAAATCTCGGCTGCTCTCAAGAAATCATCGGAATGCCATTCACACGCCCGAACCTCCGTGGTGCGAGGCAGATTATACTTAGGCTTCGGTGCCTTTTCCTTCGAGCTTTGGCTCGATGAGCCCCTCAAAAGTCTCCTCATCATTTTTTGAAAAATTCTGAAATTTTTAGTAACTTCAAAATAAAAGTAAACCAAACTCAATAATATTGATAGCAACTACTCATACAAGTGCCTAGAGCATATATCATGCATCAAAACTACTTGGAACCATTTACATTTGACATGCAAGCTCAAGAACAGGGTCACCTAAGTAGCAAAAATTTGCAATGAATAAAGCACTAGAACAAAAACTAATTGGACCAATGGAGGAGTCACTTACCAAGGAACAATCTCCCCAAGCAGTTTTGTGAGAGGTGCTTTGAGCAAGGAGATCGAAAATGGCATCAAGATGAGATAGAACTCGTGCTTGAGCTGGATATTCGTGTTTGTGGGAGGAAGAAGAAGTGTGTCAGTGCAGGAATAAGTGGAGGAGGGCCACCGTGGGCCCACGAGGCAGGGGGCGCGCCCAGGGGGTAGGGCGCGCCCTCCACCCTCGTGGCCACGTGGATGACCCCCCTGTTGTGTTCTTGGTGCCAAATATTCTCAAATATTCCAGAAAAAATCATATTTAAATTTCAGGGCATTTGGAGAACTTTTATTTTCGGGGTATTTTTATATTGCACGGACAATCAGATAACAGACAGAAAAATATAAATATTTATTTTATTTGATATAAATAACAGAAAGTAAAAGTGTGGTACAGAAGGTTGTGCCTTCTAGTTTCATCTATCTCATGCTCATCAAAAGGAATCCATTAACAAGGTTGATCAAGTCTTGTTAACGAACTCATTCCGAATAACATGGAACCAGAGAAATTTCGAATAACACTATGTTACCTCAACGGGGATATGCACATCCCCAATAATAAGAATATCATATTTCTTCTTGACAGTAGGAAGAGGAAATTCAAAACCTCCAAATATAATCGATGGAATCTTTCCAATAGAGTTGATACTATGAACTTGAGGTTGTTTCCTCGGAAAGTGTACCGTATGCTCATTACCATTAACATGAAAAGTGACATTGCCTTTAGTGCAATCAATAACAGCCCCTGCAGTATTCAAAAAAGGTCTTCCAAGAATAATAGACATACTATCATCCTCGGGAATATCAAGAATAACAAAGTACGTTAAAATAGTAACGTTTGCAACTACAACAGGCACATCCTCACAAATACTGACAGGTATAGCAGTTGATTTATCAGCCATTTGCAAAGATATTTCAATAGGTGTAAACTTATTCAAATCAAGTCTACGATATAAAGAGAGAGGCATAACACTAACACCGGCTCTAAGATCACATAAAGCAGTTTTAACATAGTTTCTTTTAATGGAGCAGGGTATAGTTGGTACACCGGGATCTGCAAGTTTCTTTGGTATTCCACCCTTAAAAGTTTAATTAGCAAGCATGGTGGAAATTTCAGCTTCCGGTATCTTTCTTTTATTTGTAATAATATTTTTCATATACTTAGAATAAGGATTCATTTTGAGCATATTAGTTAATCTCATCCGCAAAAAGATAGGTCTAATCATTTCAGCAAAGCGCTCAAAATCCTCATCATCCTTTTTCTTGGATGGTTTGGGAGGAAAAGGCATGGGTTTCTGAACCCATGGTTCTCTTTCTTTACCATGTTTCCTAGCAACATAGTCTTTCTTATCATAACGTTGATTCTTTGATTGTGGGTTATCAAGATCAACAGCAGGTTCAATTTCTATATCATTATCATTACTAGGTTGAGCATCATCATGAACATTATCATTAACATTCTTACTAGTTTCAGGTTCATTACCAGATTGAGTTTCAGCATCAGAAATAGAAATATCATTTGGATTCTCAGGTGTTTCAGCAACAAGTTCACTAGAAGCATGCAAAGTCCTATCATTTTTCTTTCTCTTCTTTTTAGATGAACTAGGTGCATCTATATTATTTCTCTGAGAATCTTGCTCAATTCTCTTAGGATGGCCTTCAAGATACAAAGGTTCCTGAGTCATTCTACCACCTCTAGTCATAACTCTAACAGCATTATCATTATCCTTACTATTCAATTCATTGAGCAAATCATTTTGAGCTTTAAGTACTTGTTCTACTTGAGTGGTAACCAAAGAAGCATGTTTACTAATAAGTTTAAGTTCACCTTTAACATTAGCCATATAATCACCCAAGTGTTCAAGCATATTTGAATTGTATTCCAATTGTCTACCAAAATAAGCATTAAAGTCTTCTTACTTAGCCATAAATCTATCAAACTCATCTGAACATGGGCTAGCAAACTTAGTAAATGGGATTTCAGCTTTATCATATCTATAGAGAGAATTTACCTTTACTACCTGTGTCGGGTTATCAAGACCATGAGTTTCTTCACTAGGTAAAGGATTAAGATCATATGTTTCTTCAACAAGCGGTAAATTAAGACCATGTATTTCTTCAATAGGAGGTAAATTCTTAATATCTTCAGCTTTAATACCTTTTTATTTCATAGATTTCTTTGCCTCTTGCATATCTTCAGGACTGAGAAATAGAATACCCCTCTTCTTCGGAGTTGGTTTATGAATTGGCTCAGGAATTGGCTCCAGAGGTGTCCAATTATTTTCATTTGTCAACATATTATTCAATAAAATTTCAGCTTCATCCGGTGTTCTTTCCCTGAAAACAGAACCAGCACAACTATCCAGGTAATCTCTGGAGGCATTGGTTAGTCCATTATAAAAGATATCAAGTATTTCATTTTTCTTAAGAGGATGATCATGCAAAGCATTAAGTAATTGGAGAAACCTCCCCCAAGCTTGTGGGAGACTCTCTTCTTCAATTTGCCCAAAATTATATATATATCCCTTAAGGCAGCTTGTTTCTTATGAGCAGGGAAATATTTAGCAGGGAAGTAATAAATCATATCCTAGGGACTACGCACACAACAAGGATCAAGAGAATTAAACCATATCTTAGCATCACCCTTTAATGAGAACGGAAATATTTTAAGGATACAGAAGTAACGAGTTCTCTCATCAGTAGTGAACATGGTGGCTATATCATTTAATTTAGTAAGATGTGCCACAACAGTTTCAGATTCATAGCCATGAAAAGGATCAGATTCAACCAAGGTAATTATATTAGGATCAACAGAGAATTCATAATCCTTATCAGTAACACAGATAGGTGAAGTAGCAAAAGCAGGGTCGGGTTTCATTCTAGCATTTAGAGATTGATTATTCCATTTAGCTAATAACCTTTTGAGTTCATATCTGTCTTTGCAAGCTAAAATAGCTAAAGAAGCTTCTTGATCAAAAACATAACCCTTAGGAATAACAAGTGATTCTTCATCATCACTTTCATCAGTATTATCAGATTCAATATTTTCAATCTCTCTAGCCCTAGCAAGTTGTTCATCAAGAAATTCACCAAGTGGCACAATAGTATCAAGCATAGAAGTAGTTTCATCATAAGTATCATGTATAGCAGAAGTGGCATCATCAATAACATGCGACATATCGGAACAAATAGCAGAAGCAGGTGTAGGTGTCGCAAGCTTACTCAAAACAGAAGGTGAATCAAGTGTAGAGCTAGATGGCAGTTCCTTACCTCCCCTCGTAGTTGAGGGATAGATCTTGGTTTTTGGATCTCTCAAGTTCTTCATAATGATAAGTAGATATATATCCCAAGTGACTCAAAGAATAGAGCTATGCTCCCCGGCACCGGCGGCAGAAAATAGTCTTGATAACCCACAAGTATAGGGGATCGCAACAGTTTTCGAGGGTAGAGTATTCAACCCAAATTTATTGATTCGGCACAAGGGGAGCCAAAGAATATTCTCAAGTATTAGCAGCTGAGTTGTCAATTCAACCACACCTGGAAACTTAATATCTGCACCAAAGTGTTTAGTAGAAAAGTAATATGATAGTAATGGTAACGGTAGCAAAAGGTAACAGTAGTAAAAGTAATGTTTTTGGTATTTTGTAGTGATGATAGCAATAGCAACGGAAAAGTAAATAAGCGGAGAACAATATATGGAAAGCTCGTAGGCAATGGATTGGTGATGGAGAATTATGCCGGATGCGGTTCATCATGTAACAGTCATAACCTAGGGTGACACAGAACTAGCTCCAGTTCATTGATATAATGTAGGCATGTATTCCGAATATAGTCATGCGTGCTTATGGAAAAGAACTTGCATGACATCTTTTGTCCTACCCTCCCGTGGCAGCGGGGTCCTTACGGAAACTAAGGGATATTAAGGCCTCCTTTTAATAGAGTATCGGAACAAAGCATTAACACATAGTGAATACATGAAGTCCTCAAACTACGGTCATCACCGGTAAGTATCCCAATTATTGTCACTTCGGGGTTAACGAATCATAACACATAATAGGTGACTATAGACTTGCAAGATAGGATCAAGAACACTCATATATTGATGAAAACATAATAGGTTCAGATCTGAAATCATGGCACTCGGGCCCTAGTGACAAGCATTAAGCATAGCAAAGTCATAGCAACATCAATCTCAGAACATAGTGGATACTTGGGATCAAACCCTAACAAAACTAACTCGATTACATAATAGATCTCATCCAACCCATCACTGTCCAGCAAGCCTACGATGGAATTACTCACGCGCGGCGGTGAGCATCATGAAATTGGTGATGGAGGATGATTGATGATGACGATGGCGACAGATTCCCCTCTCCGGAGCCCCGAACAAACTCCAGATCAGCCCTCCCGAGAGGTTTTAGGGCTTGGCGGCGGCTCCGTATCGTAAAACATGATAAATTCTTCTCCCTGATTTTTTCTCCCCGAAATACAATATATAGAGTTGGAGTTGGAGTCGGAGAGGCAACAGGGGGCCCACGAGGTAGGGGGTGCGGCCTAGGGGGGCAGGCGCGCCCCCACCCTCATGGACAGGTGGTGGGCCCCCTAGCCTTCATCTTTTGCAGGTATTTTTCATATTTACTGAAAAGTTGCTCCGTGAAGTTTCAGGCCATTCTGAGAATGTTTGTTTCTGCACATAAATAACACCATGGTAATTCTGCTGAAAACAGCATCAGTCCGGGTTAGTTCCATTCAAATCATGCAAGTTAGAGTCCAAAACAAGGGCAAAAGTGTTTGGAAAAGTAGATACGACGGAGACATATCACCTCCTGGCACACACGCTCGGCAAAATGAGGTCGTGTGCGACGGGCGAGCGATCAAATACAGTTATACGTATAGTTATGCTAAACAATACAATTATACATGCCAAATCATTTCCGATCGTAAGCACATCCCACACAGTCAGTCCCGGCTAAACGTTTTCGTTCGTATGTACATTCCACACAGTCAATCCAAGGAATACGTTTCCGTTAGTATGTACATCCCACACAGTTAATCCAAGAAGTACGTTTCCGTTCATATATACATCCCACACAGTCACTCCAAGGAAATCGTTTGTGATAGCGTTGCCATTGCAGACGATTTTTACAATTTTATCATTTGCTTTATTGAATGCATCACACACGGTGCATATAAAAAACTATGTGGCAAATGTTGTCCATCACACACACTTTTTATGTGGTAAACGTTTGCGCAAGGTGGCCTAACGCAAACAATTTTCAAGAGGATGTCGTGTGTGATAGTTCATTGATCCAACACGGTTTATTCCTAGAAACAGTGTGCATTGCGTGAGGTCATCGCCCACTGTGTTTTCTCAATAACCATTTGCAATAGAAAAAACCCTATTAGCAGGCTAATTGCCCTATTATTAATAATCCATTTATTAATCTAATTGACATTTCATATTAAGCACACAATATATTTCATTTTTATATTAAGGAAGCAGGATTTCATAATTGAAATACATCAGAGTACAACATCATATAGCTTCAGCACTCAGCTACCCCATTACACAACTGCATCAGCATCAAGTTTCACATGCAACATTTATAACCTTTCGAAATTAGCATCATAGACGGTACATAAACAGATGGATCTCATCTGGAACACTGTTGAAAGGGAAGGCAAATATTGAGCCTTCATTGATGTTGAAGGTCTTTGCAACTTTAGGCCAGTGCCTGTCCATCCTTCATCCTCTTCAGGAACACTTCAATATTGAACCGTGGGTGTTGTATGAATACGTTCCTCGCCTCCTGACCATACAGGTGGTTAGAGAGGTAATCATCAGTGAACTGCTTTGGAAAGGCCTGAAAACAAGGGTATGCATAAATATATTCTCTAGATTTGAAATGGCGCAAAGGAATTAAAAAGACAAGGTATAACAATTAGTACCATCCTGTAGTGAACTGATGTCTTCTTCATTGTGCAGACAAAGATCTTGTTATTTTTTGTCACTAGTTTCTTTATTGTAACAATCTTTCTGATTTTCTTAACTTGACTGATATTCATGGACAACTCATTTCCACATATGCAAAAAGGGTCAAACAGTGGGTCAAAACCTCTGACGGCAGGACCTACATGTACAAGACCAAATTGTTAAAAACCTAATATTTAAAAACAAGAAGTGGAAAGGTGTGTTATTAACTACAACATGCTTGATATTTTAAAACAAGCAAACATAGTCATTCAAACTTGTATTGTGCAGGTCTAAGTACACTAGTTATTGGCCCTATTTGGATCCATGGGTTAGAGTTAGTTTGAGCTAGTTTGGGCTCGAATAGCCCTAAAGTATCCAAACACGAGGGCTAGTTTGAGCTAGTTGTGTTTAACCCACCCAAAACAACTATCCCACCCAAGAGGTGCTGATTGGGGGTAGTTCTCCTAGTGTATTTATTGTTAATCTAAGACTATCATCCAAACACCTCTTTGGCTAGAGTTAGTTTAGGCTTAGTCATTGTTGAGTATCATTGTTATTTAGGAAACATAGGATAGAGTAGGATTTATTCTACCTTGACTTGTATTCCAAGATGACCATGTACTCCTATATATATGCCCACGAGGCTCAAGCAATACAATCAACTATTCCACCAATCTCTCTCTCTCTCCCTCTCTCCCTTTTAACTGTCATGAGCTAGAAACTAACTCTAACCTCTAGCTAAGTTAGAGTATCCAAACAGTGCCATTGTTAAACTAAATGGAAAGGCGTGTTAAATACTCCCTCCGGTCCTTTCTACTCTACATATAAGAATTTTCTGAAGTCAAACTTCATAAGTTTGACCTTATTTATATGAAAAAATATCAACATCTACCATGCTAAAGTTATACAATATGAAAATTTAAGTCATGACACATGTACTGGTATTTATTTCATATTGTGAATGTTGGTATTTTGTTCTGTAAAGTTGGTCAAACTTTATGAGGCTTGACTTTAAACAAATCTTATATGCAAACTAAAAAAGATTCGGAGGGAGTACAAGATGCTTAACAGCAACCAAATATAGTCATTCATATAGCTATTGTTAAATTTGGTATTGATGAAATTGAACTGCATAGTTCATACTAGCACATATAGAGCATCACATTGTTAATAGCTAAAATAAACAAAGCATACTATGAACAACCAAAGATGGCAATTGAAACTAGACATATGCAAACTACAAACAACCGAACAACCATAAACCGTAGAAATAAACAAGGCGTAATGCAAACACCAAATATAGCAATAAATACCGGACAGGTTCTCACTACAAAAGGGGTGCGAGAAAACAAATCATGGGTTTCCTCACTTGTCATAGATTGGCTCCTCCTCGTGGTCATCGTCGATGAGGTCTGACTTGCTAGCTGAGGATCCGAAGCCAGCATCATAGAACGTGTCCATCAAAAATGACAAAAGGGGCTCCATGGCGATGAAGGATGGAAAATTGTTCATAACGAGCCGCAGGAGATCAGCGGTAGGGCCATCGATGAGATCGATGGCTGTCGAACCCGAAGGGTTGGGGGTGGGCAACTTAACCTATGACATAGCCTGCGTCAAGCCGTCGGTGTCGACGACCTTGATGTCGTAGCTGGCGTCCGCGACATGCCAGAATACTCTAGCCCACTGATTGAAAAGCTCAATCCAGGTCCAGTCATCGTCGTCAGCTTCCTCGGCGGCCACCTCGCCGATGTCGGGCGAAGAGGCCGCGGTAAAGCTCTTTTGGGCCATTCGCTCCCTGGGAAGCATAGTCGGGCTTAGGCTGCGACACTCTGGAGTGTGGGAGGAGGGTGCGGATTGGGATCTCTGGGAAAGGGGGCGTTCACAGGCGTCATTTAAGAAACTCAGGGCGGCGAGGATATGTATATCGGTGGGTAAACTACACAGGCAGACCGACAGAGGTTGACGATGGAGGTGGTGCGGCGGCGGCGACGGTGACCTAGCTAGGTGTGGAGCGAGGGAGGGGTGGTGTGCATGTGTGTGAGTGGGGGATTTGGGGTGAGCCAAGGATTTGGGGTGTGTGTGTGGAGGGGGTCCAAGGTGGTGTTTGAGGAAATGCCGTGGGTACTGAAAATTTTACTAGGCGGGAGTAAAAGGGCGGGGCTGCCGAAAATTTGGATCAAGGGATTGAAGCAGAGCGGGGCGGGAGTAACGAACATCACACATGGTTAAAACATAATAATCGTGTGCTATCAAACAGAAAAACACTCCAGCCAAGCAGATATTTTTGAGATTGCGAGGGATGCAGGGGGGAGCAAAATGTCGGGGCTACTGAAAATTTGGATCTATTGATTGAAGCAGAGCGGGCGTAACAGACATCGCACACGGTCCAGACATACTAATCATGTGCTATCAAATGGAAAAACCATCTAGGCGGGTAGATATTTTCGAGATTGCGAGGGAGTAGATATTTTCGAGAGGGGGGTAAGCCTCGTGGAGCCAAATCTACTATGATCATGTGGGTGACAGGGCAGGGGCGCGGCACACAGGTAGACCTAGGGAATCATGTCTGTTTCATACCCAATCGCGGACAATTGCTATGTCCGACTCGTCTGCTGTTTAAAATTTTGGCCAAATAAAGCGGGAAAGGGTGAGAACACGAACATACTTGCATGTGGACCAAATATATGTATGAATAGGGTGGTTTGATGTTCAAATAGCCAATGCGCAACTTTGATGTGGCACCACACACACACACACACTTCATGTTGTTGGGAGGGGAATCCTAGCTATTAATGCATGCCCCCAAATAGCTAGGTCTGACATCTCAGCCTACCGCAACACAAAGCCAAAAGGAGTACATCATGGTCAACCCCCCCCCCCTTTGCTTCTGATCAAATGTGGACCGTGTGCGGGCCCACATATGTGTTCTTCTAGCGTTAGATGGGTGATACCACATATGGACCTAACCTGTAGGTGGCCCACTCTGAGTGTTTTGAGTTTAAGATCCACCAAGAGAAAAATCAAGAGCCAAAACTTAGACAGTGGTTGAGCATCACAGTAGTTCTGAATTAAGAGTTCTTGTACCTATTACTCTTGAGAGTTGCGCACTCTCTAGATGGATAGGTGTTGGCTTGACTGTTGAAGAGTTATTATCTTCACCGAGCAAGATCTTCAGCAACCAAGAGTCATTGAGGTTCGCAAAGAGGTATGTCGAAGGTTTGGAGATCGCCAACAAGTATCTACCACGAGTGAAATCAACTGGAGTCTGATCAGCTCTGAGTTGAAGGAGAATAGGGTGAAGAGAGTTTCACTTTTGTGTTAAATCACAACCCGTCAAACCAGATGTAGTCCTTTGGTAGAAGGGCGAACTGGTCTACCAAATTCATCTGTCGCCATCGAGCACCACGGGTTCACTTTACTTTACTGCATTACGTTCAGCAGTTTACTTTCATGCTCTGTGACGATGGTTTATCTGATCAATCATTGTCTGTTGCATATTATTCATTTCTGTCATCTCTGACGTTCCCATCTGTTAAAGCTCGTTGCTCACCATGTTGCATTCTCATCATTCTGTTTAGTCATCCTAGTCGTATTAATTTCTCTTTGCACTTATCATATTAAGACTAGCATGATTTCCCAGTGTCGCTTTCATTCACCTCTTCATTGTTATTTCTCGTGCTTTTCTTTCATAGTTCATACCTTGTTTTCTCTCATGCTACTGCATTTGTTTGCATGTTGCATTACCATCATTACTGTAAAATCTATGGTATCCTATGCTCGAACCATTATTGCTTCCTACTTCGATAGATATGTTCCTCAATAACGTGCTTGATTAAGTTCATTTCTACCGAATCTTATTTCTGCTATTGTGTTTAGATTTTTTTTTTTGAATCTCCCATTCATCCCCTGGTCTATATACTCTCGGTCCTAACACAAACCATCAACAAACTTTAGTTATTTAGCGAGCAAATTCTAATTCTCTCTAAATTTCGAACATTCCAGATTTAGGAAAAATTCGGGATGCGACACTATGATCATTCTCGGGTTTCTCTCTCTCTCTCTTTCTCTCTCTCTCTCTCTTGGGTTTCTTCTCTGTTTTCGGGACTGTGTCTGCGGTCGAGCACCATTTCTTAAATAGTCGGAGATCCACTCCGATCGGGCTGAAATTTTAACACGATTTCCCCGCATAATTAGCTTCCTTGTGAGCAAAGGAGAGCTCCAGAATCTTCATTGTTTGTCCACAAGGACGCATGGCGCGCCCAGGGGGATAGGTGCAACCCCCTGGATTGTGAGGCCCATGGCCTCATCTGGCGTTAATTCTTGCGCCAAAAATTCTGATATATTCCACCAAAAATCCATGTAAATTTTCAGGTCTTTCGCTCCGTGAATTTTTCACCTAAAAACCCCAAGACGATAGAAAACATGAACTGTCCTTTGGCACTGGGTTAATAGGTTAGTCCAAATAGAAATAATACAATTTGTTGCCTAAAATATGTAAAAGTGGTAATGATAATATCATAAACAATAAAAAATATAAATATGTCGGAGATGTATCACACGACCACGAGCTCGGGGGTGCACGCTGGCACGAACATGGGGAGGTGGGCGACGTGCACGTCGAGACGCGCGAGAACATGGGTGTGTGGGTTGCGGGTGATTGAAGACGACTATAACATGGCCTGATGCGTATGGCCCATCAGTTAGTGAGAGAGAAGGAGAGAGACGTGGGTGAGCTGGGTCGCGGTGCGCACTAGCTAGCCGGGACGTGGTTGGCCTGAAGGAAATATGCCCTAGAGGCAATAATAAAGTTGTTATTTATATTTCCTTATATCATGATAAATGTTTATTATTCATGCTAGAATTGTATTAACCGGAAACTTGATACATGTGTGGATACATAGACAAAACACGGTGTCCCTAGTAAGCCTCTACTAGACTAGCTCGTTAATCAAAGATGGTTAAGTTTCCTAACCATAGACATGTGTTGTCATTTGATGAACGGGATCACATCATTAGAGAATGATGTGATGGACAAGACCCATCCGTTAGCTTAGCATAATGATCGTTTAGTTTCATTGTTATTGCTTTATTCATGACTTATACATGTTCCTCTGACTATGAGATTATGCAACTCCCGAATACCGGAGGATCACCTTGTGTGCTATCAAACGTCACAACGTAACTGGGTGATTATAAAGATGCTCTACAGGTGTCTCCGATGGTGTTTGTTGAGTTGGCATAGATCGAGATTAGGATTTGTCACTCAGTGTATCGGAGAGGTATCTCTGGGCCCTCTCGGTAATGCACATCACTATGAGCCTTGCAAGCAATGTGACTAATGAGTTAGTCACGGGATGATACATTACGGAATGAGTAAAGAGACTTGCCCATAACGAGATTGAACTAGGTATGAAGATACCAACGATCGAATCTCGGGCAAGTAACATACCGATGACAAAGGGAACAACGTATGTTGTTATGCGGTTTAACCGATAAAGATCTTCGTAGAATATGTAGGAGCCAATACAATCATCCAGGTTCCGCTATTGGTTATTGACCGGAGATGTGTCTCGGTCATGTCTACATAGTTCTCGAACCCGTAGGGTCCGCACGCTTAACGTTCGATGATGATTTGCATTATGAGTTATGTGATTTGATGACCAAAGATTGTTCGGAGTCCCGGATGAGATCACGGACATGATGAGGAGTCTCAAAATGGTTGAGAGGTGAAGATCGATATATTGGATGGTTATATTCGGACACCGGAATGGTTTCGAAGTGTTTTGGTATTTTTCGGAATACCGGGAGGTTACCGAACCCCGCCCCCCGGGGGGAGTAATGGGCTTTAGTGGAAAGGAGAGAAGGGCATCAAGGGTGGCCGCCTCCCCCCCCCCCAAGGGCTGGTCCCAATTGGACTAGGAGGGGGCGGCGCCCCCCTCTCTTTCCTCCTTCCCTCCTTCTCCTAGTTGGAATAGGAAAGGGGGGCCAAATCCTACTTGGACCGGGACTCCAAGTAGGACTCCCCCCTTGGCGCGCCCCCTCTAGGGCCGGCCTCCTCTTCCCCCCTCCTTTATATACATGGGAGGGGGGCACCCCAAAGAGACACCAAGTATTCTCTTATCCGTGTGTGGTGCCCCCTCCATAGTTACACACCTTGGTCATATTGTCATAGTACTTAGGCGAAGCCCTGCGCCGGTAACTTCATCATCACCGTCACCACGCCGTCATGCTGACGGAACTCTCCCTCATCCTCAACTGGATCAAGAGCTCAAGGGACGTCATCTTGCTGAACGTGTGCTGAACACGGAGGTGTCGTACGTTCGGTACTTGGATCAGTTGGATCGCAAAGACGTTCGACTATGTCAACCGCGTTATTAAACGCTTCTGCTTTCAGTCTACGAGGGTACGTGGAAACACTCTCCCGTCTCATTGTTGTGCATATCCTAGATAGATCTTGCGTGATCATAGGTAATTTTTTTGAAATACTGTGTTCCCCAACAGTGGCATCCGAGCCAGGTCTATGCGTAGATGTTATATGCACGAGTAGAACACAAAGAGTTGTGGGAGATAATAGTCATACTGCTTACCAGCAACGTCTTACTTTGATTCGGCGGTATTGTTGGATGAAGCGGCCCGGACCAACATTACATGACCGCGTTCATGAGACTGGTTCTACCGATGTGCTTTGCACACAGGTGGCTAGCGGGTGTCTATTTCTCTAACTTTAGTTGAATCAAGTTTGACTACGCTCGGTCCTTGTTGAAGGTTAAAACAGCACACTTGACGAAAAATCATTGTTGTTTTGATGCGTAGGTAAGAACGGTTCTTGCTAGAAACGCATAGCAGCCACATAAAACTTGCAACAACAAAGTAGACGACGTCTAACTTATTTTTGTGGGGCATGTTGTGATGTGATATGGTCAAGACGTGATGAGATATAAATTGTTGTATGAGATGATCATGTTTTGTGGAAGTTATCGGCAACTGGCAGGAGCCTTATGGTTGTCGCTTTATTGTATGAAATGCAATCGCCATGTAATTGCTTTACTTTATCACTAAGCGGTAGCGATAGTCGTAGAAGCAATAGTTGGCGAGACGACAACGACGCTGCGATGGAGATCAAGGTGTCAAGCCGATGACGATGGAGATCATGACAGTGCTTTGGAGATGGAGATCAAAGGCACAAGATGATGATGGCCATATCATGTCACATATTTTGATTGCATGTAATGTATATCTTTTATGCATCTTATTTTGCTTAGTACGGTGGTAGCATTATAAGATGATCCCTCACTAAATTTCAAGGTATAAGTGTTCTCCCTGAGTATGCACTGTTGCTACAGTTCGTCGTGCCAAGACACCACATGATGATCGGGTGTGATAAGCTCTATGTTCACATACAATGGGTGCAAGCCCGTTTTGCACACGCGGAATACTCGAGTTAAACTTGACGAGCCTAGCATATGCATATATGGCCTCGGAACACTTAGACCGAAAGGTTGAACGTGAATCATATAGTAGATATGATCAACATAGAGAAGTTCACCATTGAAAACTACTCCATCTCACGTGATGATCGCACATGGTTTAGTTGATATGGATCACGTGATCATTTAGATGACTAGAGGGATGTATATGTAAGTGGGAGTTCTTAAGTAATATGATTAATTGAACTTTAATTTATCATGAACTTAGTCCTGATAGTATTTGCAAATTATGTTGTAGATCAATAGCTCATGTTATAGCTCCCCGTTTATTTTTGATATGTTCCTAGAGAAAAATAAGTTGAAAGATGATAGTAGCAATGATGTGGAGTGGATCCGTGATCTGAGGATTATCCTCATTGCTACACAGAAGAATTATGTCCTTGATGCACCGCTAGGTGACGGGCCTTTTGTAGGAGCGGATGCAGACGCTATGAACGGTTGGCAAGCTCGGTATGATGACTACTTGATAGTTTAGTGCGCCATGCTTTATGACTTATAATCGGGACTTCAAAAAACATTTTGAACATCACGGGGCATATAAGATGTTCCAAGAGCTGAAATTGGTATTTCAGACTCATGCCCAAGTCGAGAGGTATGAAACCTCTGACAAGTACTTCGCCTACAAGACGGAGGAGAATAGCTCAACCAGTGAGCATGTGCTCAGAATGTCTGAGTACTACAATCGCTTGAAACAAGTGGGAGTTAATCTTCCAGATAAGATAGTGATTGATAGAGTTCTCTAGTAACTATCACCAAGTTACTGGAACTTCGTGATGAACTATAATATGCAAGGGATGGAAAAGACAATTCCTGAGCTCTTCGCAATGCTAAAGGCTGCGGAGGTAGAAATCAAAAAGGAGCATCAAGTGTTGATGGTTAACAAGACCACTAGTTTCAAGAAAAAATGCAAAGGGAAGAAGGGGAACTTCAAGAAGAATAGCAAGCAAGTTGCTACTCCCGGCAAGAAGCCCAATTCTAGACCAAAGCCTGAAACTGAGTGCTTCTACTGCAAAGGGACTGGTCACTGGAAGCGGAACTGCCCCAAATACTTGGCGGATAAGAAAAGATGGCAAAGTGAACAAAAGTATATATGATATACATATTATTGATGTGTACTTTACTAGTGTTCATAGTAGCCCCTAGGTATTTTATACCAGTTTAGTTGCTATGATTAGTAACTCGAAACAGGAGTTATAAATTAAACATAGACTAGTTGAGGCGAGGCAACAATGTGTGTTGGAAGTGATTCCAAGGTTGATAAGATCACCATCGCATACTCCCTCTACCTTCGGGATTAGTGTTGAACCTAAATAAATGTTATTTGGTGTTTGCGTTGAGCATGAATATGATTGGATCATGTTTATTGCAATACAATTATTCATTTTAGTCAGAGAATAATTATTGTTCTGTTTACATGAATAAAACCTTCAATGGTCATACACCCAATGTGAACGGTTTGTTGAATCTCGATCGTGGTTATACACATATTCATAATATTGATGCCAAAAGATGAAAAGTTGATAATGATAGTGAAACATATTTGTGGCACCGCCATTTAGGTCATATTGGTGTAAAGCGCATAAAGAAACTCCATGCGGATGGACTTTTGGAATCACTTGATTATGAATCATTTGATGCTTGCGAACCATCCCTCATTGGCAAGATGACTAAGACTCCGTTCTCCGGAACAATGGAGCGAGCCACTGACTTACTGGAAATAATACACACCGATGTATGCGGTCCGATGAGTGTTGAGGCTCGTTGCGGGTATCGTTATTTTCTAACCTTCATAGTTGATTTGGGTAGATATATGTATATCTACTGAATGAAACACAAGTCTGAATCATTTTGAAAAGTTCAAAGAATTTCAAAGTGAAGTGGAGAATCATCGTAACAAGAAACTAAAGTTTATGTGATCTGATCGCAGAGGCGAAATTTGAGTTACAAGTTTTGGCCTTCAATTAAAACAATTTGGAATAGTTTCACAACTCATGCCACCTGGAACACCACAGCGTGATGGTGTGTCCGAACGTCGTAACCGTACTTTATTAGATATGATGCGATCTATGATGTCTCTTACCGATTTGCCACTATTGTTTGGGGGTTATGCATTAGAGACAACTGCACTAACGTTAAATAGGGCACCATCTAAATCCGTTGAGACGACACCATATGAAATGTGGTTTGGCAAGAAACCTAAGCTGTCGTTTCTTAAAGTTTGGGGCTGCGATGCTTATGTGAAAAAGCTTCAACCTGATAAGCTCGAACCCAAATCGGAGAAATGTGTCTTCATAGGATACCCAAAGGAGACTGTTGGGTACACCTTCTATCACAATTCCCAAGGCAAGATTTTCGTTGCTAAGAATGGATCCTTTCTAGAGAAAGAGTTTCTCTCGAAAGAAGTGAGTGGCAGGAAAGTAGAACTTGATGAGGTAATTGTACCTTCTCCCTTATTGGAAAGTAGTTCATCACAGAAATCAGTTCCAGTGATTCCTACACCAATCAGTGAGGAAGCTAATGATGATGATCATGAAACTTCTGATCAAGTTACTACCGAACCTCGTAGGTCAACCAGAGTACGATCCGCACCAAAGTGGTATGGTAATCCTATTCTGGAGGTCATGTTACTTGACCATGACGAACCTATGAACTATGAGGAAGCGGCGATGAGCCCAGATTCCACGAAATGGCTTGAGGCCATGAAATCTGAGATGGGATCCATGTATGAGAACAAAGTATGGACTTTGATTGACTTGCCCGATGATCGGCGAGCCATTGAGAATAAATGGATCTTCAAGAGGAAGACGGACGCTGATAGTAGTGTTACTATCTACAAAGCTCGAATTATCACAAAAGGTTTTCGACAAGTTCAAGGTGTTGACTACGATGAGATTTTCTCACTCCTATCGATGCCTAAAGTCTATCTGAATCATGTTAGCAATTGCCGCATTTTATGAAATCTGGCAAATGGATGTCAAAACTATATTCCTTAATGGATTTATTAAATAAGAGTTGTATATGATGCAACCAGAAGGTTTTCTCAATCCTAAAGGTGCTAACAAAGTGTGCAAGCTCCAGCGATCCATCTATGGACTGGTGCAAGCATCTCAGAGTTGGAATATACGCTTTGATGAGTTGATCAAAGCATATAATTTTATACAGACTTGCGCTGAAGCCTGTATTTACAAGAAAGTGAGTGGAAGCACTACAGCCTTTCTGATAGGTATGTGTGAATGACATATTGTTGATCGAAAATGATGTAGAATTTTCTGGAAAGCATAAAGGAGTGTTTGAAAGGAGTTTTTCAAAGAAAGACCTCGGTGAAGCTACTTACATATTGAGCATCAAAATCTACAGAGATAGATCAAGACGCTTGATAAGTTTTTTCAATTAGTACATACCTTAACAAGATTTTGAAGTAGCCCAAAATGAAACAATCAAAGAAAGAGTTCTTGCGTGTGTTGCAAGGTGTGAAGTTGAGTAAAGACTCAAAACCCGACCACGACAGAAAATGGAAAGAGAATGAAAAGTCATTCCCTATGCCTCAGTCATAGGTTCTATAAAGTATGTTATGTTGTGTACCAGACCTATTGTGTACCTCACCATGAGTTTGGCAAGAGAGTACAATAGTGATCCAGGAGTGGATCACTGGACAGCGGTCAAAATTATCCTTAGTGGAATAAGGATATGTTTCTCGGTTATGGAGGTGACAAAAAGTCCATTGTAAACGGTTACGTCTATACAAGCTTTGACACTGATCCAGATGACTCTAAGTCTCAATCTGGATACATATTGAAAGTGGGAGAAATTAGCTAGAGTATCTCCATGCAGAGCATTGTAGACATACAAATTTGCAAAATACATACGGATATGAATGTGGTAGACCCGTTGACTAAACTTCTCTCACTAGAAAAACATGATCATGCCTTAGTACTCTTTGGGCGTTAATCACATGGCGATGTGAACTAGATTATTGACTCTAGTAAACCCTTTGGGTATTGGTCACATGGTGATGTGAACTATTGGTGTTCAATCACATGGCGATTTGAACTATTAGATTATTGACTCTAGTGCAAGTGGGAGACTAAAGGAAATATGCCAAGAGGCAATAATAAAGTTGTTATTTATATTTCCTTATATCATGATAAATGTTTATTATTCATGCTATAATTGTATTAACCGGAAACTTGATACATGTGTGGATACATAGACAAAACACGGTGTCCCTAGTAAGCCTCTACTAGACTAGCTCGTTAATCAAAGATGGTTAAGTTTCCTAACCATAGACATGTGTTGTCATTTGATGAACGAGGTCACATCATTAGAGAATGATGTGATGGACAAGACCCATCTGTTAGCTTAGCATAATGATCGTTTAGTTTCATTGTTATTGCTTTCTTCATGACTTATACATGTTCCTCTGACTACGAGATTATGCAACTCCCGAATACCGGAGGAACACCTTGTGTGCTATCAAATATCACAACGTAACTGGGTGATTATAAAGATGCTCTATAGGTGTGTCTAATGGTGTTTGTTGAGTTGGCATAGATCGAGATTAGGATTTGTCACTCCATGTATCGGAGAGGTATCTCTGAGCCCTCTCGGTAATGCACATCACTATGAGCCTTGCAAGCAATGTGACTACTAAGTTAGTTGCGGGATGATACATTGTGAAATGAGTAAAGAGACTTGCCGGTAACGAGATTGAACTAGGTATGAAGATACCGATGATCGAATCTCGGGCAAGTACTGATGACAAAGGGAACAACATATGTTGTTATGCGGTTTGACCGATAAAGATCTTCGTAGAATATGTAGGAGCCAATATGAGCATCCTGGTTCTGCTATTGGTTATTGACCGGGGATGTGTCTCGGTCATGTCTACATAGTTCTCGAACCCGTAGGATCCGCACGCTTAACGTTCGATGATGATTTGTATTATGAGTTATGTGATTTGATGACCGAAGATTGTTTGGAGTCTCGGATGAGATCATGGACATGACGAGGAGTCTCGAAATGGTCGAGAGGTAAAGATCGATATATTTGAAGGTTATATTCGGACACCAGAATGGTTTCGAAGTGTTTCGGGTATTTTTCGGAGTACCGGGAGGTTACCGGAACCCCCCCAAGGAAGTAATGGGCTTTAGTGGAAAGGAGAGAAGGGCCTCAAGGGTGGCCGTGCGCCCCCCAACGGCTGGTCCCAATTGGACTAGGAGGGGGCGGCGCCTGTTGGTGTCAAAACCAGCGGATCTCGGGTAGGGGGTACCAAACTGTGCGTCTAAGGTCGATGGTAACAGGAGACAAGGGACACGATGTTTACCCAGGTTCGGGCCCTCTCTATGGAGGTAATACCCTACGTCCTGCTGGATTGATATTGATGAATATGAGTATTACAAGAGTTGATCTACCTTGAGATCATAATGGCTAAACCCTAAAGGTCTAGCTTGTATGGCTATGATAATGAGTATATCCTATCCGGACTAAGTCCTCCGGTTTAAATAGACACCAGGAGGATCTAGGGTTACACAAGGTCGGTTAGAAAGGAGGGAATCTACATATTTCGTCGCCAAGCTTGCGTTCCACGCCAAGGAGAGTCCCATCCGGACACGGGTGCAGTCTTCGGTCTTCGTATCTTCACAACCCATTAGTCTGGCCCATGGCCAACAGGCCGGACGCCCGAGGACCCCTTAGTCCAGGACTCCCTCAGTAGCCCCTGAACCTGGCTTCAATGACAAGGTATCCGACGCATAGTGCTGTCTTCGGCATTGCAAGGCGGGTTCCTCCTTCTGAACTCCAAAATAGTCTTCAGACGAATTGATCGTGTCCGGACCTGTAACACACACCACACACAACTGTAGAGAGAATATAATAATACACGACTCCAATCCGCTGACAACTTTTACAACGTGACATCACGTCCATCCGGTCATAATTTTGAACCATTTTTTGCCTGCCACTCCACGTTTCGAGACGCGGTTGTCATTGCGACGTATTATCAAAGCAGAGATCGTGTCCCCGTATTACGGGATTCTCACCAATACGGGCGTGGGTAACCCAACCGTGCCGTTTACACAGCCCTCAGGAGCAGGCGAATTTTGAGGCGAGTGGGGTGGCGTTCAATATTCACTGTCCTTGTAAGGAGATAAGATTCCCCCTTCTTCCCCCACGCCTTCTTCCTGCCTTTCCACTCTTGAGCTCCAGCGCCCAAGTTCTCATCTGTTTCCCACTCGAGAAAGCACTCAACCATGTCCGAATCCGGAGGTCAAGGCAAGTGTATGGCTTCCTCCATCAAGGAGGAGGACATCGCCGAGCTTCGGGCAGCCGGGTACCTGGCGAAGGAAATCGCCCACCGTCTTCCAGCCCAAGGACAAATCATTCCCACACCGAAGCCCTACGAGAGGGTAGTGTTCCTCCCCCATTTCCTCCATGGGCTAGGGTTTCCACTCCACCCCTTCGTCCGTGGGATAATGTTCTACTACGGGATAGACTTCCATGATCTATCCCCGAACTCCTTCCTCAATATATCGGCGTTCATCGTCGTGTGCGAGGCATTCCTCCGCATCCCACCCCACTTTGGGTTGTGGCTCAAAACCTTTAACATGAAGCCCAAGGTGGTGGATGGACAGCACGCAGAGTGCGAGGGCGCCATGGTGAGCAAGCTCACCAATGTCTCTTGGCCAAAAGGCACATTCGTGGAGTCTGTCAAGGAATGGCAGAAACAATGGTTCTACATCGCTGAACCCCGCGGTGCCACCTGGGCCGCGGTTGCCGCATTCAACTCCGGCGCTCCCGTGCGACTCACCTCCTAGGTCGAGAAGAGCCCGAACTGGTGTTCGTCAGACGAGCTAATTGCGCTGCAAACGTGCATTCAAAGCATGATCGATAGGGACATCAAGCTTGTCGACGTAATCCAAGTGATGCTAGTGCGCCGGATCCTCCCCTGCTAGAGCCGAAGCCGCCCTCTATGGGATTTCAACCCTAAAAAGCACCACACCTTGGAAAGGCTCTTCGAAACAGCTCACGAAGATGCCTGGAAGTTGCTCTTCAAGGGCAACGAGATACCGTCGGCCACAGATTCGGACCGTGGTCACGACATAAATCACCTCCCTAACGAGCTATGTTATTTTCAACACATCCCCTACTTGCTTGTTTCAAGGGTGATATCTAAGCTTTTATTATCATTGCTCTTTCAGTATTGGTTGAAAAAGGCGAAGCGGATCCGGTGTCCGTCTCCCCTGCCTGAAGAACCAGTCATCCCACGTTTAGCGAAGATGCTAGAGCCGGCGCCTTATAAGGCGCCAGAAAAGAAGGCCATAGGAAAGGCCATGGGGGCCGGAGTGGCCCCCGCCGCAAGGGAACATTGGACGTGACGTCCGAAGACCAGATACGTTCCCCTGCCGCCGAAGACAACAAGGATGAGGAGGAGGAAAGCGACTCCCCCCTGATGGGGGGAGGAAGAAGAGGGCGGCCTCCACAACTCTGGAGGCATAGGCGCCCAAGAAGGGGAAAGGCTCCCTCGTAGATAACTCCGCATGGGACGTCGACAACAGTCTGGAGAGACGCCCCCACGCTAAGCCTCGGGCCGCATCGTATGTACTAAGACTTGTATCCACCCATAAAGTTTCTCCTCCTCAGTGTATTGAGATGATTGGTTATGTTTATTGTAGTCCGGCCCACAATAGCTCCCCGCGATCCTCGTCAGGAGGCTTGCTGGATTCCAAGGCGATGGCCAGCAATTCACCGCCAGCCGCTCACTCCCCCAAGGCCAAGGATGATGCAGAGGTGTTGTCCCAAAGGACTGTTCTAGGCGGGGGAGAGGCTCAGAAGGCACAAGAAGGTAAAATCCCTGCCACCGGACACCAAGGGGAATCAATCCCCATGGAGACTGGTGGGGAGGGCCGTACTCAGTTCGACCCTCAGCCGGACTCAATTCCGGAGACCGAGGCTGCTCTAGAATCTAGCACGCGACCTCCTTCGGAAGAAGGGGGATGCATGTTCCCCCGGTGACCCCTGTCCAACCAGGGACACCGGATAATCTGCTGGAAGCGCTGCGAGGCGCTTCCATTGTGGATGAGCACCATGTCCTTATGGGCATGGTAATTGAAAGGGTTCAGTCCGCCAAGCGCGGACTAACCAAAGCCTGCAGCAGCCTATTGACAGCTTTTGAGGTAAGCAGCGTAAAAAAGGAGAAAATCCCAATATAGACAGTAGCCCATGAGACACTGTCCGGTGTTCGAAAAGAAAAAAAATCGGACAGAGGATCAATCTCCTATTGCAGGAAACTAACTAAATTTGTCTGAAATGTATACGCACGCGTCGCTGTTGGCCGCGGCCTCGCATACTGCCGAAGTCTCTGGACTGAAGTAGAAACTGGCGGAGGCCAAGGAGGAGTTGGGCCAGGTGAAGAGGCAGCTCCAGGAAAAACAAGGTAAGTAATAACCTGTTATGGATTCGAAAAAGGGAAAATGGTATGTGATGAACGAAATACCATGATGTGAGCAGAGGCGATGACTGAGGTCGAGGCCCTGAAAGCAGCCCTGGTCGAAGCCGAGGGGAAGGCTGTCAAGGAGCAGGCCGCCCATAAGAGGCTCAAGTCCCGGGTCAACGAAGTCCAACAGGAGCTCCAGGACGCGGTGAGGAAGTGCGAGACCTTGGAGCACAATGCGTCGGCTCAAGAGGCTGAACTTGTCAAGGCTCGTAAGAGTGCGGAGGCGGCCCGGGTTGAAGCCCAGGACGCCCTCCATGAGATCCAGGAGGCCAGGAAGATCGCGGCGGCTAAGGCATTCAATATGCAAAGCAGGAGTGTGAAGAGAAAATTTCTTTTACTAACCCGGATTCGGAGTTCTCCAGGGGCCTTTGTTGATCTACCATGCAGTGTGACCGACGTTGCGGAGTACTTCCGAGCCGAAGAAGGGAGCTCCACAGAGAAGTTGTTCTGGTCGCAATATTGCGCGCCAGAACATCCGGTACCCTTCAGCGATCAGCTGAAACAGCTGGTCGAGCTGTAGAGGATGGCCGAACTGGCCATGAAGGATGTGATAACCCGGCTGTGGCCTGCTGAAGCTATTCCCAGCAGCTACTTCAGCCTCGTGAAGAAGCTGTTGGATGCCTGTCCTCGGCTGGATGTCATCAAGCGGTCCGTCTGCATCGAGGGCGCGCGCTTGGCCTTCTCTTATTGCAAGGTCTGGTGGGCGAAGCTGGACGCTGTCAAGCTAGCTACCGGGGGCTGCCGAAGGGCAAGGAACACCGCACACCTGAGCCATACTTCAGCGATGTCTTAGAGGGGTCTCGCATTGTTGCGGATCATTGTGCGAAGGACACCATCTTTGAATGAATGTATTTGAGCTCCCTCTGCCTTGTATAATGAAACAAAGTGTTTATGCAATATAATGCTTATTATGTTTTTAAAATTTTACTTCCTGTGCGGCCATGTTGTATGAAATCTGAGGGTTAACCAGTCGTTGGCTTCTGCCCCCATGTAGGTAGTACGGGGGTGTTCGGGATGGATTCTAAACAATCTTGATCCAATTAGATGGTCCTTGAAGGAGTTGATTAGCGCAACGAACCAGGCAACCAGACTATGCGGCTGTAACGCCCTCACTTAGCCATAGGAGTGCGACAATAAAAACATGGGCGCAACCCCTAGTATCCGAACTAGAGTGCTATAAGCGTCTGATCAGGAAGTACCAATCCTTCGCGTAATGCGGAAGAAATCTCCAATGATTTGCGACCTCTGAACAGCTGACCGGCTCTCGCCGCATCATGACAGTCAGTTTTCGGCTTTCTCTACTGAGGTGCTCCTTTGGATAAACCAAGGCACAATCGCAGTAGTTCTCCCTTTACTACCTTAGCCGATACAGCGGAACATAAGGTAGCAAGAATAGGAGCCAGGCAAACCAACTATTGACCAAAGACATGATTCAGAGCCAATGCATATAATGCTAAATTCGGGGTGCCGAACTATACTTATAAAAAGTGTTCGGACTTTTGTTGTCGTAATGTGGGGTGCTATGAAGCCCCTGGCAAGCGTCGAGCGTACCAAAGTGTACAGGTGCTACCTGATAGGATTATCCACAGGGGAGTTGAGAAAAAGGAAAGAAAACAGAAAAGGTACGAAGGTAAAAAGCTGGATTCCTACAGCTCCAGCCGCAAACTGTTCTCATTGTAATTTAATTAGTACGTCAAGGTGCATTGATACAGGTAGTGCGATAAGAAATAGGCTATTTGACATGCCGAAACCAAGGGAGAGCTAGATGTGGGTCCTGAAAAATAGGTAAAGTTATCATTAACGGAATCACCTAAAAAGTCCCCCATATGTCTGCGTTTCTCGCCGTCTTGGTGTGTTTATGCTTCAAGAGGACTGATGACCAGGCCATCAGATGGTGCCTGTGGAATTGAGACCTGAAAAGGAAACAAGTAAAAGTGAAAGTATGTGTGTATCCGATGTCGGTTGAGCCATACTACGAACCACAAGCTGGCTATGCCTCCATTGATGCCCATGGGATTTTGAGTGCGTAGTTATGTACGCGCAGCATGAATGCTACCACTTGATCGAAACTGCGACGGAGGTAGGATTGCTAGTCGAGCTCCCGACGAGCCGAGCTCTCATGCTGCAGAGTAGTTCGGACCCTCTTAACGGTGTCCGTGGGCTCGGCGGCCGAATTAAGGTTCTGCTTGAGAAGGCCGCTCTGTACTTCTGTTGTTAAGGTAGCTGTGTGCTCTTCTGTACGGAGGGAGCGTTCTGTATTCCCATTGACTGTTATGACACCGCGTGGACCGGGCATCTTGAGGTTGAGATAAGCATAGTGTGGTACTGCGTTGAATCGAGCAAACGCGGTTCGTCCGAGCAGTGCGTGATAGCCGCTGCGAAAGGGGACGATATCGAAGATTAACTCCTCGCTTTGGAAGTTGTCCGGAGATCCGAAGACAACCTCTAGTGTGATTGAGCCCGTACTGCGGGCCTCTACGCCCGGTATGACTCCTTTGAAGGTAGTGTTGTTGGGCTTGATCCAAGATGGGTTAATGCCCATTTTTCGCGCTGTATCCTGATAGAGCAGATTGAGGCTGCTACCTCCGTCCATAAGGACGCGAGTCAGGTGGAACCCATCAATTATTGGGTCTAGGACCAGTGCAGCTGAGCCACCGTGACGGATACTGGTCGTATGATCCCGGCAATCAAAAGTGATCGGGCATGACGACCATGGATTAAATTTTGGGGCGACTGGCTCTATCGCGCAGACGTCCCTGAGTGCACACTTGCGCTCCCTCTTGGGGATGTGGGTAGCGTATATCATGTTCACCGTTTTGACCTGAGGGGGAAAGTTCTTCTGTCCCCCTATGTTCGGTTGCTGGGGCTCTTCGTCATCGTCCTCGCTTTGTGATCCCTTTTCCCTATTCTCGGCATTTAATTTCTTGGCCTGTTTAAAAACCCAGCAATCTCTATTTGTATATTGGGTGGCTTGTCTGGGGTGCCATGAATCTGGCATGGACGATCAAGTATGCGGTCCAAGATGGATGGGCCTGAATTGTTCTTTTGGAATGGTTTCTTCCGCTGACCGGACTTAGAGCCCCTGAATCCAGCATTGACTGTCGTGTCCTCAGTGTTATCACTGTTGTTTCGACGCTTATATCTGTTGCGTCGAGATTTGTCTTTGCTAGTTTTAGCTTCAGGGGTGCCGGCGTCGCTTGCATTGTTTTTGCTATGGGCCAACCAACTGTCCTCGCCCGCACAAAGCGGGTCATGAGTGCCATGAGGGCTGCCATGGATTTTGGCTTTTCTTGGCCGAGGTGGCGAGCGAGCCATTCGTCACGGATGCTGTGTTTGAAGGCTGTTAGGGCTTCGGCATCTGCACAATCGACGATTTGGTTCTTTTTAGTTAAGAACCTAGTCCAAAATTTCCGGACGGACTCTCCAGGCTGTTGAACTATATGGCTTAAGTCATCAGCGTCCGGAGGTCGAACATATGTGCCTTGGAAGTTATCGAGGAAGGCCTCTTCCAAGTCCTCCCAGCTACCAATAGAATTTGCAGGCAGACTGTTGAGCCAGTGTCGAGCTGGCCCCTTGAGTTTTAAAGGGAGGTATTTGATGGCGTGGAGGTCATCGCCGCGGGCCATATGAATGTGGAGAATGAAGTCTTCGATCCACACCGCAGGGTCCATGGTTCCATCGTATGATTCTATATTCACGGGTTTGAACCCTTCTGGGAATTCATGATCCAGGACCTCATCGGTGAAGCAATGAGGGTGTGTGGCGCCTCTATATCGGGTCGTATCGCGATGTAGCTCTGATGGAGTCTGTCTGTGGTTTTCAGCCCGTGCATGACTAAGTTTGTCACGTCCGAATAGGTGGTCGTCGTCGCGTGTCGAGGCACGTCCTCGCGATTTGTAGATTGATCTAGTATGTCATGCTTTATTGTTCAGGTTTTGCCGGAGGTCATATGTATGATCGTGGGCCAATTTACCTCTGCCTGTGTGATGAGGCGGTGTTGGCTGGTGTTCGGCGTGAGGTGCCATTTTGTCCCGACCACGTGGTGGTCGGTCAGCCGCATTGTACGATGGAGGTATGTATTCTGGCGCCTCCTCGTCAAACTGAGCTAGCAATTTGCGCTTTGGGTAGCTTATGGTTGGGCGCTTGAGGCCATATTCTTCGGCTGCTAGGAAATCAATCCATTTATCATTGAGCAGATCTTGGTCAGCTTGAAGCTGTTGCTACTTCTTTTTCAGGCTCCTTGTCATGGCGATTAGCTGGCGCTTTAAGCGCTCCTGCTCTAGAGGTTCCTCAGGCACGATGAAATCATCGGTGCCGAGGCTCACCTCATCCTCGGAGAGCGGGAGATAACTTCCGTCCTCTGAGTCTTCATGCGTGGCCTGCTTGCCAGGGCTAGTCTACCCATCTTCCTGTTCATCTTGTTCATAAGCTGCTTCAACGGGGTCTTCGTTGTCTTCGGCACCTTCTGGAGTATTATCTTCTCTTGTGCCGGTGTTGCTGTCTTTACTGCGGCGTGACTTAGAGCGGTGCCGCTGATGCCGGCGCTTGGATTGTATTTCGGAAGGTTTATCCTCGGCTGGATCTTCCTTGTCATCGCCGTTGTTCTCCTTTGGTGCATCCGCCATGTGTACATCATACGAGGAAGTGGCCGTCCAGTGTCCAGTGAACGGCGGGTTCTGGGCCTCTTCTTCTCCGGCATCATCGTCCATACCGTCGATGTCCTCGGAGTAGTAATCAAGTGTGTCGGTCAAATCCTCGACCGTGGCGATGAAGTGGGTGGCGGGTGGGAAGCAAAATTCTCCACCATCAGCCCCTAGTTCGAACCGAATATAGTTTGGTAGTGAGTCCTCTGCCAAGGATAGGTTCTTTAACGAGTTCAGCACATCGCCCAAAGGCGAGTGCCGGAAGATGTCTGCGGCGCTGAACTCGAAGATCGATAAACGATCAAGTTCGGCGTCCGCGGGCTCACGTGGTTCGGAACTTACGGCCGGAGACGAGTCCGGAGTTCCGGTGACAAAGAAGTCGTGAGAGGTTAAGTCCATGTGCGGCTCCAATGCCGTGGGATCTGTGGCCTCCGTGGTGGGGTTGATCCTCCCGTCCTCGGATGGCGCAGTCTGCTCCGGCTCTAAGGCCAGAGCGGTTATAGGAGCAATCTCCTGGACGCGTTCTGGTTACAGATTTAAGTCATGATCATCGGGGTGACCAGGGGTGGCAGTCATGGTCTCGAATCCGGCGAAGATCAAGTCTCCACGGACGTCCACAACGTAGTTCAAGCTCCCAAATCTGACCTGATGGCTAGGGGCGTAGCTTTCAATCTGCTCCAGATGGCCAAGCGAATTGGCCCGTAATGTGAAGCCGCCGAACATGAAGATCTGTCCGGGGAGGAAAGTTTCTCCTTGGACAGCGTCATTATTGATGATTGAGGGGGCCATCAAACCTTTTGGCGACAGCACAGTGGAACTCTCAATGAAAGCACCAATGTCGGTGTCAAAACTGGCGGATCTCGGGTAGGGGGTCCCAAACTGTGCGTCTAAGGTCGATGGTAACAGGAGACAAGGGACACGATGTTTACCCAGGTTCGGGCCCTCTCTATGGAGGTAATACCCTACATCCTACTTGATTGATATTGATGAATATGAGTATTACAAGAGTTGATCTACCTCAAGATCGTAATGGCTAAACCCTAGAGGTCTAGGTTGTATGGCTATGATAATGATATATCCTATTCAGACTAAGTCCTCCGGTTTATATAGACACCGGGAGGATCTAGGGTTACACAAGGTCGGTTACAAAGGAGGGAATCTACATATTCTGTCGCCAAGCTTGCCTTCCACGCCAAGGAGAGTCCCATCCGGACACGGGTGCAGTCTTCGGTCTTCGTATCTTCAGAGCCCATCAGTCCGGCCCATGGCCAACAGGCCGGACGCCCGAGGACCCCTTAGTCCAGCACTCCCTCAGCGCCCCCCTCTCTTTCCTTCTCCCCTCTTCCTCCTTCCCTCCTTCTCCTAGTTGGAATAGGAAAGGGGGGTGATACGTCTCCAACGAATCTATAATTTTTGATTGTTACATGCTATTATATTATCTGTTTTGGATGTTAATGGGCTTTATTTTACACTTTTATATTATTTTTGGGACTGACCTATTAACCCAAGGCCCAGCGCAAATTGTTTTTTTGCCTATTTCAGTGTTTCGCAGAAAAGGAATATCAAACGGAATGAAACCTTCGGGAACGTGATTTTTGGAACAAACATGATCCAGAGGACTTGGAGTGGACGTCAAGAAACGAACGAGTCCACGAGGCAGGGTGCGCGCCTACTCCCCTGGGCGCGCCCTCCCCCTCGTGGGCCCCTTGTGGCTCAACCATCCTACTTCTTCCTCCTATATATACTCATATACCCTGAAAACATCCAGGAGCATCACGAAACCCTATTTCCACCTCCGCAACCTTCTGTACCCAAGAGATCCCATCTTAGGGCCTTTTCCGGAGCTCCGCCGGAGGGGGCATCGATCACCGAGGGCCTCTACATCAACTCCATGGCCCCTCCGATGATGTGTGAGTAGTTTACTTCAAACCTTCGGGTCCATAGTTATTAGCTAGATGGCTTCTTCTCTCTCTTTGGATCTCAATACAATGTTCTCCTCGATCTTCTTGGAGATCTATTCGATGTAACTCTTTTTGCGGTGTGTTTTTCGAGATCCGATGAATTGTGGGTTTATGATCAAGTCTATCTATGAACAATATTTGATTCTTCTCTGAAATCTTTTATGCATGATTGGTTATCTTTGCAAGTCTCTTCGAATTATCAGTTTGGTTTGGTCTACTAGATTGATCTTTCTTGCAATGGGAGAAGTGCTTAACTTTGGGTTCAATCATGCGGTGCTCGATCCCAGTGACAGAAAGGGAAATGACACGTATTGTATTGTTGCCATCGAGGATAAAAAGATGGGGTTTATATCATATTGCTTGAGTTTATCCCTCTACATCATGTCATCTTACCTAATGCGTTACTCTGTTCTTATGAACTTAATACTCTAGATGCATGCTGGATAGCGGTCGATGTGTGGAGTAATAGTAGTAGATGCAGGCAGGAGTCGGTCTACTTGTCACGGACGTGATGCCTATATACATGATCATGCCTAGATATTCTCATAATTATTCACTTTTCTATCAATTGCTCGACAGTAATTTGTTCACCCACCGTAATACTTATGCTATCTTGAGAGAAGCCACTAGTGAAACCTATGGCCCCGGGGTCTATTCTCCATCATATTAATATTCCATCAACAAGCTATTTCTATTACCTTTTATTTTGCAATCTTTACTTTTACTCTATCATAAAAATACCAAAAATAGTATCTTATCATCTCTATCAGATCTCACTCTCGTAAGTGACCGTGAAGGGATTGACAACCCCTTTATCGTGTTGGTTGCGAGGTTCTTATTTGTTTGTGTAGGTATGAGGGACTTGCATGTGGCCTCCTACTGGATTGATACCTTGGTTCTCAAAAACTGAGGGAAATACTTATGCTACTTTGCTGCATCACCCTTTCCTCTTCAAGGGAAAACCAACGCATTGCTCAAGAGGTAGCAAGAAGGATTTCTGGCGCCGTTGCCGGGGAGTCTACGCACAAGTCAATACATACCAAGTACCCATCACAAACTCTTATCCCTCGCATTACATTATTTGCCATTTGCCTCTCGTTTTCCTCTCCCCCACTTCACCCTTGCCGTTTTATTTGCCCTCTTTTTCTGTTCCCCTTCTCTTCTCTAGTTTGCCTCTTTTTGCTTGTTTCTTGTTTGCTTGTGTGTTGGATTTCTTGCTTGTCACGATGGCTCAAGATAATACTAAATTGTGTGATTTTTCCAATACCAACAATAATGATTTTATTAGCACTCTGATTGCTCCTCTTACTGATGTTGAATCTTGTGAAATCAATGCTACTTTGCTGAATCTTGTCATGAAAGATCCGTTTTCCGGCCTTCCTAGTGAAGATGCCACTACCCATCTAAACAACTTTGTTGATTTATGTGATATGCAAAAGAAGAAAGATGTGGATAATGATATTGTTAAACTGAAGCTATTCCTGTTTTCTCTTAAAGATCATGCTAAAACTTGGTTTTCGTCCTTGCCTAAAAATAGTATCGATTCATCGAATAAGTGCAAAGATGCTTTTATCTCTAAGTATTTTCCTCCCGCTAAGATCATCACTCTTAGAAATGATATTATGAATTTTAAGCAACTTGATCATAAACATGTTGCACATGCTTGGGAGAGGATGAAATTAATGATACGTAATTGCCCTACACATGGTTTGAATCTTTAGATGATTATACAAAATTTTATGCCAGATTGAACTTTGCTTCTAGGAATCTTTTAGATTCGGCCGCGGGAGGCACTTTTATGGAAATCACTTTAGGAGAAGCTACTAAACTCCTAGATAATATTATGGTTAATTATTCTCAATGGCATACTCAAAGATCTACTAATAAAAATGTGCATGCTATAGAAAAAATCAATGTTTTGAGTGGAAAGATGGTTGAACTTATGAAATTGTTTGCTAATAAGAGTGTTTCTTCTGATCCTAATGATATGCCTTTGTCTACTTTGATTGAGAATAATAATGAATCTATGGATGTGAATTTTGTTGGTAGGAACAATTTTGGTAATAACACGTATAGAGGTAATTTTAATCCTAGGTCGTTTCCTAGTAATTCCTCTAATAATTATGGTAATTCCTACAACAATTCTTATGGAAATTATAATAAGATGCCCTCTGATTTTGAATATAATATTAAAGAATTTATTAGTTCGCAAAAGAGTTTCAATGCTTTGATTGAAGAAAAATTCTCTAAGATTGATGAGTTGGCTAGGGATGTGGATAGAATTTCTATTGATGTTGATTCTTTGAAACTTAGATCTATTCCACCTAAGCATGATATCAATGAGTCTCTCAAAGCTATGAGAATTTCCATTGATGAGTGCAAATAAAGAACCGCTAGGATGCGTGCTAAAAAAGATTGCTTTGTGAAAGCGTGTCCTTCTAGTTTCCACAATAATAATAATGAAGGTCTAAAAGTTATTGATGTGTCCCCTATTAAATCTTTGTTTTGAAATATGAATCTTGATAATGATGGGATTGGAGATGAGTCAACTTTAGTTAGAAGGCGTCCCAATGATTCAGAGTTTTAGATCTTGATGCAAAAATTGATAAAAGTGGGATTGGAGAGGTCAAAACTTTACATAGCAATGAACCCACTATCTTGGATTTCAAGGAATTTAATTATGATAATTTCTCTTTGATAGATTGTATTTCCTCGTTGCAATCCGTGCTAAATTCTCCGCATGCTTATAGTCAAAATAAAGCTTTTACTAAACATATCGTTGATTCTTTAATGCAATCTTATGAAGAAAAGCTTGAATTGGAAGTTTCTATCCCAAGAAAACTTTATGATGAGTGGGAACCTACTACTAAAATTAAAATTAAAGATCATGAATGCTTTGCTTTATGTGATTTGGGTGCTAGTGTTTCCACGATTCCTAAAACTTTGTGTGATTTGCTAGGTTTCCGTGAATTTGATGATTGTTCTTTAAACTTGCATCTTGCGGATTCCACCATTAAGAAACCTATGGGAAGAATTAATGATGTTCTTATTATTGCAAATAGGAATTATGTGCCCGTAGGTTTCATTGTTCTCGATATTGATTGCAATCCTTCATGTCCTATTATTCTTGGTAGACCTTTCCTTAGAACGATTGGTGCAATTATTGATATGAAAGAAGGAAATATTAGATTCCAATTTCCGTTCAGGAAGGGCATGGAACACTTTCATAGAAAGAAAATTAAATTACCTTATGAATCTATTATGAGGGCCACTTATGGATTGCATACCAAAGATGATAATACCTAGATCTATCCTTGCTTTTATGCCTAGCTAGGGGCGTTAAACGATAGCGCTCGTTTGGAGGCAACCCAATTTTATTTTTGTTTCTTTCTTTTTGATTCTGTTTAGTAATAAATAATACATCTAGCCTCTGTTTAAATGTGGTTTTATTATTTTAATTAGTGTTTGTGCCAAGTAGAACCTTTGGGAAGACTTGGGGAAAGTCTTTGAGGTCTTGCTGTAAAAACAGAAACTTTAGCGCTCACGAGATTTGCTGCCGTTTTTTACTGGAGAGTGCTATTTAGTTAATTATTTTTGAAGATGATTAATATATAAATTCCTCACATCCAGAAATTTATTTTCGAATTTTTGGGGTTCCATAAGTATTCGAAACCTACAGATTACCACAGACTGTTCTGTTATTGACAGATTCTGTTTTTCATGTGTTGTTTGCTTATTTTGATGAATCTATGGCTAGTAATAGAGTTTATGAACCATGGAAAAGTTGGAATACATTAGGTTTAACACCAATATAAATAAAGAATGAGTTCATTACAGTACCTTGAAGTGGTGGTTTGTTTTCTTTTACTAACGGAGCTCATGAATTTTTCTTTTAAGTTTTGTGTTGTGAAGTTTTCAAGTTTTGGGTAAAGATTTGATGGATTATGGAACAAGGAGAGGCAAGAGCCTAAGCTTGGGGATGCCCAAGGCACCCCAAGGTAAAATACAAGGACAACCAAAAGCCTAAGCTTGGGGATGCCCCAGAAGGCATCCCCTCTTTCGTCTTCGTCCATTGGTAACTTTACTTGGAGCTATATTTTTATTCACCACATGATATGTGTTTTGCTTGGAGCATCTTGTATGATTTGAGTCTTTGCTTTTTAGTTTACCACAATCATCCTTGCTGTACACACCTTTTTGGAGAGACACACATAAATCAGAATTTATTAGAATACTCTATGTGCTTCACTTATACCTTTTGAGCTAGATAATTATGCTCTAGTGCTTCGCTTATATCTTTTAGAGCACGGTGGTGGTTTTATTTTATAGAAATTATTGATATCTCATGCTTCACTTATACTCCCTCCGTTCCTTGATATAAGGTGTATAAATTTTTGAGAAAAAACCCAAAATATAAGGTGTATTGTGTTGCATCACTCGTTTGGATAATCTTTTTAGGGATTTGATTACATTTACCTATATTAGGCAATCTCCTATATTTTATCATGCCAATTAGTCAGGTGTAATATCGCCCAAAACTTGTGAAATTTTCCCTCCATGTGTGTTCTTTAATTTTCGTGCCAAAAACTAAACACCCTATATTTAGGAATGGAGGGAGTATTATTTTGAGAGTCCCTTAGAAAAGCATGGTAATTTGCTTTGGTTATGAATTTAGTCCTAATATGATAGGCATCCAAGATCGGTCTAATAAAAACTTTCATAAAAAGTGCATTGAGTACTAGGAGAAATTTGGTACTTGATAATTGTTTTGAGATATAAAGGTGGTAATATTAGAGTGTGCTAGTTGAGATTTGAGAAATACTTGCTTTGAAGTTTGCAAGTCCCGTAGCATGCACGCATGGTGACCGTTGTGTAACAAATTTGAAACATGAGGTGTTATTTGATTGTATTCCTTATGAGTGGCGGTCGGGGACGAGCGATGATCTTTTCCTACCAATCTATCCCCCTAGGAGCATGCGTGTAATGCTTGGTTTTTGATGACTTGTAGATTTTTGCAATAAGTATGTGAGTTCTTTATGACTAATGTTGAGTCCATGGATTATACACACTCTCACTCTTCCATCATTGCTAGCCTCTTCGGTACCGTGCACTTCCCTTTCTCACCTTGAGAGTTGGTGCAAACTTCACCGGTGCATCGAGACCCCGTGATATGATACGCTCTGTCACACATAAACCTCCTTATATCTTCCTCAAAACAGCCACCATACCTACCTATTATGGCATTTCCATAGCCATTCCGAGATATATTGCCATGCAACTTTCACCGTTAGATTTATCATGACACACATCATCATTGTCATATTGCCTTGCATGATCATGTAGTTGACATCGTATTTGTGGCAAAGCCACCGTTCATAATTTTTCATACATGTCACTCTTGATTCATTGCCTTTCCCGGTACACCGCCGGAGGCACTCATATAGAGTCATACTTTGTTCTAGTATCGAGTTGTAATCATTGAGTTGTAAATAAATAGAAGTGTGATGATCATCATTAATAGAGCATTGTCCCCAAAAAAGAGAAAGGCCAAATAAAAAAAAGGAAGCCCCCCCCCCCAAAAAAAATAAAAAAGGGGCAATGCTACTTGTAAAGCCCTCGATGCGGCTATATCTCCCATGTGTCGAAGCACGACTTAGAGGCATAACCGCATTGAAAGCAATGTCGCAAGTGAGCTAATCTTCACACAACCCATGTAATGTATAAGGGAAAAGATACATAGCTGGCTTACAATCGCCACTTCACACAATACATGAATAAAGCATTACATAATCCAGATACAATCAAGGTCCGACTACGGAACCAAAATAAAAGAAGACTACCCCAAAAGCTACACAGATCCCCGGTCGACCCCAACTGGGCTCCACTACTGATCGACTAGAACGAAACAACACAAGGACAAGATCTTCATAGAGCTCCTCTTTGAGCTTGGTTGCACCATCTGCACGGTATCCTCGACACCTGCAAGCTGGTTTTGGAAGTATCTGTGAGTCACGGGGACTCAGCAATCTCACACCCTCGTGATCAAGACTATTTAAGCTTATAGGAAGGGTAAAAGGTATGAGGTGGAGCTGCAGCAAGCGACTAGCATATTTGGTGGCTAACATACGCAAATGAGAGCGAGAAGAGAAGGCAAAAGCACGGTCGAGAAACTATGATCAAGAAGTGATCCTAGAACAACCTACGTCAAGCATAACTCCAACACTGTGTTCACTTCCCGGACTCCGCCGGAAAGAGACCATCATGGTTACACACGCGGTTGATGTATTTTAATTAAGATCAACTTCAGGTTTTCTACAACCGGACATTAACAAATTCCCATCTGCCCACAACCGCGGGCACAGCTTTCGAAAGTTCAAATACCTATAGGGGTGTCCCAACTTAGCCCATCACAAGTTCTCACGGTCAACGAAGGATATTCCTTCTCCCAAGACAAATCAATCAGACTCGGAATCCCGGTTACAAGACATCCTCGACAATGGTAAAACAAGTCCAGCAAGACCACCCGCTGTGCCGACAAATCCCGATAGGAGCTGCACATATCTCGTTCCCAGGGCACACCGGATAAGCTAAGCGTACGGGAGCCAACATAACCCAAGTTGCCAAGGGACGGCCCCGCACGGTGCTCTGGGTTGGACCAACACTTAGAGAAGCACTAGCCCGGGGGTTTAAATAAAGATGACCCTTGAGCCGGCCAACCCAAGGGAAAGAAAAGGCTAGGTGGCGAATGGTAAAACCAATGTTGGGCCTTGCTGGAGAAGTTTTATTCAAGGCGAACTGTCAAGGGGTTCCCACTATAACCCAACCGTGTAAGGAACGCAAAATCTGGGAACATAACACCGATATGACGGAAACTAGGGCGGCAAGAGTGGAACAAAACACCAGGCATAAGGCCGAGCCTTCCACCCTTTACCAAGTATATAGATGCATTAATTAAATAAGAGATATTGTGATATCCCAACAAAATATCCATGTTCCAACACGGAACAAACTCCAATCTTCACCTTCAACTAACAACGCTATAAGAGGGGCTGAGCAAAGCGGTAACATAGCCAAACAACGGTTTGCTAGGCCAAGGTGGGTTAGAGGCTTGGCTTAGCAATATGGGAGGCATGATAAGCAAGTGGTAGGTATCGCAGCATAGGCATGGCAAAAGAGCGAGCATCTAGCAAGCAAAGATAGAAGTGATTTCGAGGGTATGGTCATCTTGTCTAAGATCCCGCAAGGAAGAAGAGAGAGTCCATGAAGAAGACAAATGGACGAAGTCGAACGAATCCTCACAAACACGACGTTATCAGAACTAATCCGAAGAAGCAACACCGGAAAGAAAGCAAACAACATAGTAAACAACCATCACATAGCCATGGCATGATGCGCAAACAAGTATGATGCATGTACGGTTTAATGAAGCATGGCATGGCAAAGGGCACAAACAAAACTACAAGTTAAGTGGAGCTCAATATGCAACGGGTTGCATATTGACGGAACACCACATCGATTACTTAGTTCTCTCTCGTTTAGGTACTCACCAATATTAAATGTTGGTTAACATGGAAAGAGGTGAAGCATAACAAAACTATACCATTAAAGCAATTTAAATGGGGCCGGATATAGCAAACAACGAATCCGGTAAATCCCCATATGCATTTAGCAATTTAAAGCAAACAACAATTTTAAACATTCTTGAAGTTGTTATCATGATGCGGATGACATGCAAGTTTATGCAATTATTTTTTAAAAGTTGACAAGAGCATTATGAAGCATTTTGTCATCATGGTGGAAACGAAAAGGGGTGCCACGGCAACGATAATGGTAACGGTGCCATGACAACGTTCCGGGTTCCGGTACTTGATTGAGATACCGATGCAAAGGGGAAATGTGCGGATGCATGCAAAAGATGGTGCGGCGCTCCCGGATACCGGGTTCCCACGGGTTAGTGTCAAGGAAATGAGTGACAATACAGACATGGTGCAGACAAAGGGTGCATCTCATACAACACAAGCATTCGTCCACGGGTCATCATCTCGGCGGTATACCTTTGAAGCGTGCGCTATCGGAGGGGTTCAAGTTCGATGCGGTGTAGGGTAAGTAGACATTCTCGGGACGTTCAGTAGTGGAAGTAGGGGTACATGACGACGGTAGAGATACTCGTGATCTTGGCGGCGATAGTCGTTCACGTTCTTAATTGCACAATTTTTCGTAGATGTTCGGGATCACAGCGAGGGGCTTGACGTCCACGGAGGCTTCGAGGGTCGACGGTAGTTGTTCTCGTATCATCGTGGAAGTAGTCGTACTCGGCGATAGTGGTACTTGGCGTTTCGTTCAGTACTCGTTCGAGCATCCAAGGTCTTCGGCGCTACGGTAGTCGTACACACATTCGGAGAGATGCTCGGCGTATCCATGTACTTGGCGTTATCCGTGCGTAGAGGTACTTGACGTCGTGGTACTTGGCGATTTCGGAGACATCGAAAGACGAACTTGGTGATATCGTTGACCTGGTACTCGACATATTCCCTGTTTGGTGACAGTTGGGCTTGGCGTCAACAACAATAGGGGCACGATGCAAGGACTTGGCGCGATGCAGGGCGACGGCCGTGGGACTTGGCCATGGTCCAGTGGCTCCACGAACACACCAGGGCCAGCATGGAGGCCTCCATGGCGAGGCAGAGCCGCGAGGGGCGCAGACGGGGGGGCGACGGGAGCTGGCGGGGCTCCTGCTGGGTGCAGAGGACGACGGCGGTAGGCGCGGGTGCTCGAGGAGCTCCTCTCCTCGAGTGCTCGGCGGCGGGGACTTTGCGAGGAGGAGGCGCGCATGAGGCAGGAGGTGAGGCGTAGCATCGGAGGCAGCTTGCGAGGGGCCACAGCGAGGAGGCGGACGGCAGCGGCCTGCTCCTCACGGGCGGAGTAAACGCAGGGGAGGCGCTGGTCCTTGTCATCATGCTCGATCCCGCTAGATCGAGACGATGGCTGCAGCGGGCGATGGCACTCGGCGAAGTAGGGGAGGCGGAGAAGCGGGACTCCGGCGACGAGGTGCAGCGACGGAGCTTGCCGGCGTCGGGGATGGTGCAGGAGAGGAGAGGTACCGGGCGGCGCGCGGCCACGGAGGAGAGGGAGGACGCGGCGGCCACGGGGGAGTTGATGGCGACGGGGCGGTGCAGAATGGCAGCAGGACGGCAGCGGCTGCGGCATCCATGGCCTTAACGAGGGACCGGGCACGAGGCTCCTGCGGTGGAGGCGACGAACGGGCGACGGCCATTGCTAGAGGCGGGGAGGCCGGCGCGCTGGTGTGGGGGCTCCTACGGGAGGAGAACAAGGGGCTGAGCAGGACTCCGTCCTGGTGCGGTTGGGTGGCGCTATAGAGGGAAAGAGAGGGGGAGATGGGATCGGGACGAAGGAGGGAGAAGCGATGGAGATGGGGTTCAGGTGACGGGGTTTCTGGCGGCGCAAGGGAAGAGACAAGGGAGAGAGCGAGAGGGAGTGATCGGGCCTAGGGATAGGTTAGGTTAGGTTAGGTGGGCTTTGGCCTTGGGCCGGCCCAGTCGGTCAGCTCGTCAGCTGGGCTGTAGGGGCCCAAGTGGGCTACAGGGATGAATGGCCTAGCTGGATCTCTCCCTCCGTTTTCTATTACTCATAAGAAGAAGAAGAAAAAAAACATAGGAGATAAAAGAAATGAACAGAGGAGTAGCAAAGGAGTTTGACAAGGAGATAAATCTTTCCGGACTCACAAAAATATGCTCGGTCCGAGAAAATTATAAAAGGCCAGTTTGAACGATAAGAATTCAAACTCATTTGAATTTAGTTCAAATGGGTTTGAACTAGGACGAGGTTTTAGGAGTATCCAAAAATGTTGAGAATTTTGGTAGAGCTCCGGAAAAAGGTAAAAGAATTATCGACAAAGTTTGAGAGTGGAAAATCGGAAGAATGAAAGGTCAAGGATTTAACATGAAAGTGGGTTGCGAATAATTCCAAATTAATGGAATACTTTATACTAGCTCCCCAAATATTGGGAGTGTATGTTATAAAGAGAATCACCACGTGAATTCCCTCGGTTTAAATTGACCGAAAATCCATACGGTTTATTTATTTGAGTTGCAAAAGATTTATGAGATGATGACATGATGCAATGCAAAAAATAAAAGGGCGGGCACAAATGAAACACACGGCGAAACCCGGAACATAAGGAAGGCATCTGAAGCTCCGGTCTTGGGGCGTCACAACACTCCACCACTACAAGAGGATCTCGTCCCGAGATCTAGAATGGCACCGGAGGGAAAACGGAAGAGAAAAGAGAAGAGGTAAAACTAAGTTGCTTCTTTGACCAATGAGTGAAACCAAAGAACCTTGAAAAGGTTGAACAAATTTGAAAGAAAGAATACAACGAAGATGAACAAAGTTGAAAACCTCTGTTAGAAAAGAGGAACAAGGAACATCACGAGAACCCTGTAGGTTGAAAGACACAAGAGAAAGGTTGCAAAGGACAAGAAGTACATGCAAGCACTCCGGTTAAAACGAGATGTACAAGGAATGATAAAGCGAAAAGAACTTGAGCAAAAGGGCACAACACTCCGGTTAAATGGATAGGCATGAAAAGAACATGATCTTTGACAAAACGAGATGATGGGTTGAAAATAGCAATATCACAATGCCTCCGGAACAAAAGAATAGAGGATAGATAATTGAAATAGGAGAATGTAGAAGAAAATGCCAATTTCTGCCACAAAAGAGCTTGAACAGGCATCCTTAGGGGAAGGTTCGAACGTAGTTGTTGGAAAAAACCAACAGCGAAAAGAATAATCTTGATATGGTCTTATGGAATACATCTCAAATTATGAGGTGACAACCTGCCACTCACGGGAAGCAGAATTGGATTGATATGAACAAGGAGAGGAGAAAACTATATCACCGAGAGGATAAATGAAGAACTTGGATCATTGATAAGCACCATAAATAGCAAAATCCTTAGGGAAAGCTTTAGGTGAAATATAACCCAAGATAACTCCAACGAAGAGGTTGATGGATTTAAAATACCCCATTCTTAACAACCTGTGAATCATGAAACATGAACTCAAATTATCAAGAATGGCATAATACCACCTCCAATGATATGGAAGAAAGAATTGCACTCCGGATAGCAAGAAGAAAGAATGCCTGAGATCCTCTGAAAATAATCTCGATGAACACTTCGAAAAGGAAATTAAATCCTTGATGAAACCATCATGTAGAGCCTCCATGAAGAACTCCGGTAATAAAAGGATGATCAAACGAAAGGAAAGAGAAGTTGAAAACACAAGGTGAAGCCTTGCGATGATTTAGATGAATCTCCGTGGTGAAATAGTTGAAAAAGATTGGAACTACGGGAAAAAGAGAAGATGAACAATTGAAATCGGGAATTCGATGAGCCTCCGGAATAGGGGATTGAGTTCACTCGATGAAGCAAGAATAAGAATTACGTGACGCATATCCTTCACCAATTTAGATTAATGACAAGCAATGGATTTGGCATACTACTTATTCTCGTTGAAAAAAGGATTAAGATAGATATAGCGCCAACTTGAGAAAAGGTCTTCAACGAACCACCGGTAGGATTGAAGCAACGAATGAATTGATATGATAACCAAGGAAGAGATCTTGAACGAACCACCGTATGAATTGAAAAATGAATGAAGTAAAAGGATGAATCACTGGTAATGATTAGCAAATGAACGAACATACATTAGAGAGTTAAGATACATGAGAACAAAGAGATTGCGAACTGATAAGAGGATATTTGAAAGAAGCACCGGTAGGTTGGAGAATGATAACTGAAAGCTGAGAATGAATAAACCTGAATTGATGGACTCCAGATAGTCAAACTGAGAAGACTCTTGAATAGCTCCGGATAGGTGGAAAGAATACTCACAATCGAAAACAATTATGAGAAGATGGCACGAAGCTAGAGCCATGAATCTTGAAGCGAATGGAGCAAGATATGGAGGAAAAAATCTTCTTCGGTCTTCAAAAGTTGAGAATAACGACGAGAAAAAACCACCATGAGTTGTCGAGACACTCCGGTATGAAAATTATAAAGGTTGAACCAACGATGAAAGAATTTGACAGATCTTGGAGAAATACATATGACTTATGATAACTCATTCTTACGTCAAACTTCGATAAGAAATTTGAGGATAGCTCCGGGAAAATTAGAAGAGTCAGGTAAGATCCTGGAAAAGACCTGTGGGTTAGGGCCCACTCAAAAGATACACCGTTGAAAAGATTACTTGAAAAGAGAGATTGCACCGGTTGAATTAAAAGGCTTGAATGAGATAACATCCTCGAAAGAGCTTGAACGAAAGCAGAGTGTAAGCACGAATCTTCGAGATATCTTGAGCACTCCGGAACAATTGAATAACGAGAAGTGGATGATTAAGAGGTGCACCGGCACGAGAGAGAAAAAATGACACAAGGAAAAGAATGTGATCAAACACCGAAAGCTTGAATTGAAACCACCGGAGAAGAAAGAGAACGAAGAATGATGAACTAGTAGAGCATCTTCATGAGAATCACCGGATAAGAACATTGACGGAAAAGAATGGAGATACTTCACATCAACGAAATGGATACTTGATTAAGAGATCCGAGTCCTTGAAGAAAAAAGGGTGGGTGGGCGGGAAAACAAAGGCAACTTGGAGACGAATGAAACAAACACCGTTGAGAAGACTTGAGTTGATCTTGCCAATGTTGAAGTGATTGGATCCACTTGAAGAGAAACACACCGGTTGAGAAGAGGATTGACATGACAATATCGATTATCATGAAGGATTGGTATTCATATTGGAGTATGAGAACATCGTTTAGGAAAGGTATGGAATCAACACTTGACATTGAAGCAACTCGAATACCACAACTCAAAACAAAACAAAGGATTGGCTTGCAGAATAAGCCAGAACAAACATATGATAGAGATTTCGTCCGAAGTTTTCGTGGTGGGGCCTACACGGGCTCGGTCGTACAGCACCATCATGTGCAAGGCAGTGCACATGACATACGAAGCGTCCCCGAGTCGGCATAGCCAAGGACTCTTTAAGACACAACGAGACCACTGTTAAACCAACCGTGGATAGGCGGACCACTAGACGTCGAACCCCAATTTCATATCATACATCTGTCGGAAAGATATCCTAAGAGCTACTTGAATTCCCACTTATAAACTCTCGAAATTTTCCGGTTATGCAATCAGGTGTTGGGGATACAGGGGAAGCATAATATCTCACCCAAAACTAACAAATCTTACATCCAGCTGTATCCAACCTTCAACCCATAACCAAGAAACCTTCGGAAATCGTTTACCTCAACCTTCGAAAAGCATCCGTTATACAAGTTATGGCAATACTCCCGAACTTCCGCCCCAGTACTGGGTGGCGTCGAGGTTATCTCACCAACAACTGCATAAAAGAGATTTTCGATGTCGGCGAACTCAGGTATTCCAGAACTGCAACGATAAAATTGTGACGACAACACCTCGGAGCTCAACTCCCCGGGACACTGCCACAACCCCTAAATGTCAGGAGGCACCAAGAACAATGTTCTCGTCACAAAACCATCGGAACGATTCCAAGATACCCGCGTGATCCTAATTTTTTGTGAAATTTGAGAAGAGAAGAGTCAAAACTCTACGTCAGGATGCCTCACCAGAGCGACGAAGGGACTGGGGAGTAAAAAGAATCCTACTCTCCGATATATATATAATCCTAAATGACTCAAAACATTTTTCTAGACTCAACAACGCCAGCGATTCGATCAAGCAGGGGGCTCCTAAGGTCGGGGAAGGCTCTGATACCAACTTGTAACGCCCTCGATGCGACTATATCTTCCACGTATCGAAGCACGACTTAGAGGCATAACCGCATTGAAAGCAATGTCGCAAGTGAGGTAATCTTCACACAACCCATGTAATGTATAAGGGAAAAGATACATAGTTGTCTTACAATCGCCACTTCACACAATACATGAATAAAGCATTACATCATCCAGATACAATCAAGGTCCGACTACGGAACCAAAATAAAAGAAGACTACCCCAAAAGCTACACAGATCCCCGGTCGACCCCAACTGGGATCCACTACTGATCGACTAGAACGAAACAACACAAGGACAAGATCTTCATAGAGCTCCTCTTTGAGCTTGGTTCCGCCATCTGCACGATATCCCCGGCACCTGCAAGCTGGTTTTGGAAGTATCTATGAGTCACGGGGACTCAGCAATCTCACACCCTCGCGATCAAGACTATTTAAGCTTATAGGAAGGGTAAAAGGTATGAGGTGGAGCTGCAGCAAGCGACTAGCATATTTGGTGGCTAACATACGCAAATGAGAGCGAGAAGAGAAGGCAAAAGCACGGTCGAGAAACTATGATCAAGAAGTGATCCTAGAACAACCTACGTCAAGCATAACTCCAACACTGTGTTCACTTCCCGGACTCCGCCGGAAAGAGACCATCATGGTTACACACGCGGTTGATGTATTTTAATTAAGATCAACTTCAGGTTTTCTACAACCGGACATTAACAAATTCCCATCTGCCCACAACCGCGGGCACAGCTTTCGAAAGTTCAAATACCTATAGGGGTGTCCCAACTTAGCCCATCACAAGTTCTCACGGTCAATGAAGGATATTCCTTCTCCCAAGACAAATCAATCAGACTCGGAATCCCGGTTACAAGACATCCTCGACAATGGTAAAACAAGTCCAGCAAGACCACCCGCTGTGCCGACAAATCCCGATAGGAGCTGCACATATCTCGTTCCCAGGGCACACCGGATAAGCTAAGCGTACGGGAGCCAACATAACCCAAGTTGCCAAGGGACGGCCCCGCACGGTGCTCTGGGTTGGACCAACACTTAGAGAAGCACTAGCCCGGGGGTTTAAATAAAGATGACCCTTGAGCCGGCCAACCCAAGGGAAAGAAAAGGCTAGGTGGCGAATGGTAAAACCAATGTTGGGCCTTGCTGGAGAAGTTTTATTCAAGGCGAACTGTCAAGGGGTTCCCACTATAACCCAACCGTGTAAGGAACGCAAAATCTGGGAACATAACACCGATATGACGGAAACTAGGGCGGCAAGAGTGGAACAAAACACCAGGCATAAGGCCGAGCCTTCCACCCTTTACCAAGTATATAGATGCATTAATTAAATAAGAGATATTGTGATATCCCAACAAAATATCCATGTTCCAAAACAGAACAAACTCCAATCTTCACCTACAACTAACAACGCTATAAGAGGGGCTGAGCAAAGCGGTAACATATCCAAACAACGGTTTGCTAGGCCAAGGTGGGTTAGAGGCTTGGCTTAGCAATAAGGGAGGCATGATAAGCAAGTGGTAGGTATCGCAGCATAGGCATGGCAAAAGAGCGAGCATCTAGCAAGCAAAGATAGAAGTGATTTCGAGGGTATGGTCATCTTGCCTGAGATCCCGCAAGGAAGAAGAGCGAGTCCATGAAGAAGACAAACGGACGAAGTCGAACGAATCCTCACAAACACGACGTTATCGGAACTAACCCGAAGAAGCAACACCGGAAAGAAAGCAAACAACATAGTAAACAACCATCACATAGCCATGGCATGATGCGCAAACAAGTATGATGCATGTCCGGTTTAATGAAGCATGGCATGGCAAAGGGCACAAACAAAACTACAAGTTAAGTGGAGCTCAATATGCAACGGGTTGCATATTGACGGAACACCACATCGATTACTTAGTTCTCTCTCGTTTAGGTACTCACCAATATTAAATGTTGGTTAACATGGCAAGAGGTGAAGCATAACAAAACTATACCATTAAAACAATTTAAATGGGGCCGAATATAGCAAACAACGAATCCGGTAAATCCCCATATGCATTTAGCAATTTAAAGCAAACAACAATTTTAAACATTCTTGAAGTTGTTATCATGATGCGGATGACATGCAAGTTTATGCAATTATTTATTAAAAGTTGACAAGAGCATTATCAAGCATTTTATCATCGTGGCGGAAACGAAAAGGGGTGCCACGATAACGATAACGGTAACGGTGCCACGGCAACGTTCCGGGTTCCGGTACTTGATTGAGATACCGATGCAAAGGGGAAATGTGCGGATGCGTGCAAAAGATGGTGGGGCGCTCCCGGATACCGGGATCCCACGGGTTAGTGACAAGGAAACGAGTGACAATACGGACATGGTGCAGACAAAGGGTGCATCTCATACAACACAAGCATTCGTCCACGGGTCATCGTCTCGGCGGTATGCCTTTGAAGCATGCGTTATCGGAGGGGTTCAAGTTAGATGCGGTGTAGGGGAAGTAGACGTTCTCGGGACGTTCGGTAGTGAAAGTAGGGGTACATGACGACGGTAGAGGTACTCGTGATCTTGGCGGCGGTAGTCGTTCACGTTCTTAATTGCACAATTTTCCATAGATGTCCGGGATCACGGCGAGGGGCTTGACGTCCACGGAAGGCTTCGAGGGTCGGCGGTAGTTGTTCTTGTATCATCGTGGAAGTAGTCGTACTCGGCGATAGTGGTACTTGGCGTTTCGTTCGGTACTCGTTCGAGCATCCAAGGCTTCGGTGCTACGGTAGTCGTACACACATTCAAAGAGAAGCTCGGCATATCCATGTACTTGGCGTTAGCCGTGCGTAAAGGTACTTGACGTCGTGGTACTTGGCGATTTCGGAGACATTGAAAGATGAACTTGGCGATATCGTTGACCTGGTACTCGACATATTCCCTGTTCGGTGACAGTTGGGCTTGGCGTCAACAACAACAGGGGCACAACGCAGGGACTTGGCGCGATGCAGGGCGACGGCCGCGGGACTTGGCCATGGTCCAGTGGCTCCACGAACACACCAGGGCCAACACGGAGGCCTCCATGGCGAGGCAGAGCCGCGAGGGGCGCAGACGGGGGGGCGACGGGAGCCGGCGGGGCTCCTGCTGGGTGCAGAGGACGACGGCGGCAGGCGCGGGTGCTCGAGGAGCTCCTCTCCTCGAGTGCTCGGCGGCGGGGACTTTGCGAGGAGGAGGTGCGCAGGAGGCAGGAGGTGAGGCGTAGCATCGGAGGCAGCTTGCGAGGGGCCACAACGAGGAGGCGGACGGCAGCGGCCTGCTCCTGGCGGGCGGAGTAAACGCAGGGGAGGCGCTGGTCCTTGTCATCATGCTCGATCCCGCTGGATCGAGACGATGGCTGTAGCGGGCGATGGCGCTCGGCGAAGTAGGGGAGGCAGAGAAGCGAGACTCCGGCGACGAGGTGCAGCGGCGGAGCTTGCCGGCGTCGGGGATGGTGCAGGAGAGGAGAGGTACCGGGCGGCATAAGGAAGGCATCTGAAGCTCCGGTCTTGGGGCATCACAGCTACTATCCTTTTTTCCACACTTGTGCTTCAAAGTAGCACCATGATCTTTATGATAGAGAGTCTCTTGTTTTGTCACTTTCATATACTAGTGGGAATTTTTCATTATAGAACTTGGCTTGTATATTCCAACAATGGGCTTCCTAAAATGCCCTAGGTCTTCGTGAGCAAGCAAGTTGGATGCACACCCACTTAGTTTCTTTTGTTGAGCTTTCATACATTTATAGCTCTAGTGCATCCGTTGCATGGCAATCCCTACTCCTTGCATTGACATCAATTGATGGGCATCTCCCTAGCCCATTGATCAGCCGCGTCGATATGATACTTTCTCCTTTTTTGTCTTCTCCACATAACCCCCATCATCATATTCTATTCCACCCATAGTGCTATATCCATAGCTCACGCTCATGTATTGCATGAAATTTGAAAAAGTTTGAGATTACTAAAGTGTGAAACAATTGCTTGGCTTGTCATCGGGGTTGTGCATGATGAGAGCATTCTTGTGTGACGAAAATGGAGCATGACCAAACTATATGATTTTGTAGGGCTGAACATTCTTTTGCCATGTTATTTTGAGAAGACATAATTGCTTAGTTAGTATGCTTGAAGTATTATTATTTTTATATCAATATTAGACTTTTGTCTTGAATCTTACAGATCTGAATATTCATGCCACAATAAAGAGAATTACATTGAGAATTATGCTAGGTAGCATTCCACATAAAAAATTCTGTTTTTATCATTTACCTACTCGAGGACGAGCAGGAATTAAGCTTGGGGATGCTTGATACGTCTCCAACGTATCTATAATTTTTGATTGTTCCATGTTGTTATATTATCTGTTTTGGATGTTAATGGGCTTTATTTTACACTTTTATGTTATTTTTGGGACTAACCTATTAACCCAAGGCCCAGTGCCAATTGCTGTTTTTTTTGTCTATTTCAGTGTTTTGTAGAAAAGGAATATCAAACAGAATCCAAACGGAATGAAACCTTCAGGAACATGATTTTTGGAACAAATGTGATCCAGAGGACTTGGAGTGGACATCAAGAAATGAACGAGAAGTCCACGAGGCAGGGGGGCGCGCCTACCCCCTGGGCGCGCCCTCCCCTCTCGTGGGCCCCTCGTGGCTCAACCGACCTACTTTTTCCTCCTATATATACTCATATACCCTGAAAACATCTAGGAGCACCACGAAACCCTATTTCCACCGCCGCAACCTTCTGTACCCAAGAGATCCCATCTTGGGGCCTTTTCCGGAGCTTCGCCGGAGGGGGCATCGATCACCGAGGGCCTCTACATCAACTCCATGGCCCCTCCGATGATGTGTGAGTAGTTTACTTCAGACCTTCGGGTCCATAGTTATTAGCTAGATGGCTTCTTCTCTCTCTTTGGATCTCAATACAATGTTCTCCTCGATCTTCTTGGAGATATATTTGATGTAACTCTTTTTGCGGTGTGTTTGTCGAGATACGATGAATTGTGGGTTTATGATCAAGTCTATCTATGAACAATATTTGATTTTTCTCTGAAATCTTTTATGCATGATTGGTTATCTTTGCAAGTCTCTTCGAATTATTAGTTTGGTTTGGCCTACTAGATTGATCTTTCTTGCAATGGGAGAAGTGCTTAGCTTTGGGTTCAATCTTGCGGTGCTCGATCCCACTGACAGAAAGGGAAATGACACGCATTGTATTGTTGCCATCGAAGATAAAAAGATGGGGTTTATATCATATTGCTTGAGTTTATCCCTCTACATCATGTCATCTTACCTAATGCGTTACTCTGTTCTTATGAACTTAATACTCTAGATGCATGTTGGATAGCGGTCGATGTGTGGAGTAATAGTAGTAGATGCAGGCAGGAGTCGGTCTACTTGTCACGGACGTGATGCCTATATACATGATCATGCCTAGATATTCTCATAATTATTCGCTTTTCTATCAATTGCTCGACAGTAATTTGTTCACCCACCGTAATACTTATGCTATCTTGAGAGAAGCCACTAGTGAAACCTATGCCCCCCGGGTCTATTCTCTATCATATTAATATTCCATCAACAAGTTATTTCTATTACCTTTTATTTTGCAATCTTTACTTTTACTCTTTATCATAAAAATACCAAAAATATTATCTTATCATCTCTATCAGATCTCACTCTCGTAAGTGACTGTGAAGGGATTGACAACCCCTTTATCGCGTTGGTTGCGAGGTTCTTATTTGTTTGTGTAGGTACGAGGGACTTGCGTGTGGCCTCCTACTAGATTGTTATCTTGATTCTCAAAAACTGAGGGAAATACTTACACTACTTTGCTGCATCACCCTTTCCTCTTTAAGGGAAAACCAACGCGGTGCTCAAGAGGTAGCAGGGGGCGAATCCTACTTGGACCGGGAGTCCAAGTAGGACTCCCCCCCTTGGCGCGCCCCTCTAGGGTCAGCCTCCTCTTCCCCCTCCTTTATATACATGGGAGGGGGCACCCTAAGAGACACCAAGTCTTCTCTTAGCCATGTGCGGTGCCCCCCTCCACAGTTACACACCTCGGTCATATCGCTGTAGTGCTTAAGCGAAGCCCTGCACCGGTAACTTCATCATCACCATCACCACGTCGTTGTGCTGACGGAACTCTCCCTCGTCCTCAACTGGATCAAGAGCTCGAGGGACTTCATCGTGCTGAACGTGTGCTGAACATGGAGGTGCCGTACGTTCGATACTTGGATCAGTTGGATCGTGAAGACGTTCGACTACGTCAACCGCATTATTAAACGCTTCCGCTTTCGGTCTATGAGGGTATGTGTGAAGGAAATATGCCCTAGAGGCAATAATAAAGTTATTATTTATTTCCTTATATCATGATAAATGTTTATTATTCATGCTAGAATTATATTAACCGGAAACATAATACATGTGTGAATACATAGACAAACAGAGTGTCACTAGTATGCCTCTACTTGACTAGCTCGTTGATCAAAGATGGTTATGTTTCCTAACCATAAACATGAGTTGTCATTTGATTAACGGGATCACATCATTAGGAGAATGATGTGATTGACTTGACCCATTCCATTAGCTTAGCACTTGATCATTTAAGTTTGTTGCTATTGCTTTCTTCATAACTTATACATGTTCCTATGACTATGAGACTATGCAACTCCCATTTACCGGAGGAACACTTTGTGTGCTACCAAACGTCACAACATAACTGGGTGATTATAAAGGTGCTCTACAGGTGTCTCCGAAGGTACTTGTTGGGTTGGCGTATTTCGAGATTAGGATTTGTCACTCCGATTGTCGGAGAGGTATCTCTGGGCCCTCTCGGTAATGCACATCACTTAAGCCTTGCAAGCATTGCAACTAATAAGTTAGTTGCGGGATGATGTATTACGGAACGAGTAAAGAGACTTGCCGGTAACGAGATTGAACTAGGTATTGAGATACCGACGATCGAATCTCGGGCAAGTAACATACCGATGACAAAGGGAACAACGTATGTTGTTATGCGGTCTGACCGATAAAGATCTTCGTAGAATATGTGGGAGCCAATATGAGCATCCAGGTTCCGCTATTGGTTATTGACCGGAGACATGTCTCGGTCATGTCTACATAGTTCTCGAACCCGTAGGGTCCGCACGCTTAAAGTTTCGGTGACGATTGTATTATGAGTTTATGTGATTTGATGTACCGAAGGTAGTTCGGAGTCCCGGATGAGATCGGGGACATGACGAGGAGTCTCGAAATGGTCGAGACGTAAAGATCGATATATTGGACGACTATATTCGGACATCGGAAAGGTTCCGAGTGATTCGGGTATTTTCGGGGGTACCGGGGAGTTACGGGAATACGAGGAAGAAGTAATGGGCCTCATGGGCCAAGTGGTGGAAGAGAGGAGGCAGGGCGCGCGCCCCCCCTAGCCCAAACCGAATTGGACTAGGGGTCCGGCCCCCCTTTCCTCCTTTTCCTCCTTCTCCTTCCTTCTCCTTCTCCTCCTTCCTTTCCTCCTCCTAGTAGGAGTAGGAAAGGGGAGTCCTACTCCTACTAGGAGGAGGACTCCTCCTCCTGGCGCGCCCATAGAGGGTCGGCCGGCCTCCCCCCTTGCTCCTTTATATACAGGGGCAGGGGGCACCTCTAGACACACAAGTTGATCAGTTGATCTCTCCCAGCCGTGTGTGGTGCCCCCCTCCACCATATTCCACCTCGGTCATATCGTAGCGGTGCTTAGGCGAAGCCCTGCGTCGGTAGCAACATCATCACCGTCACCACGCCGTCGTGCTGACGGAACTCTCCCGTGAAGCTCTGCTAGATCGGAGTTCGCGGGACGACATCGAGCTGAACATGTGCTGAACTCGGAGGTGCCGTGCGTTCGGTACTTGGATCGGTCGGATCGTGAAGACGTACGACTACATCAACCGCGTTGTGCTAACGCTTCCGCTTTCGGTCTACGAGGGTACGTGGACAACACTCTCCCCTCTCGTTGCTATGCATCACCATGATCTTGCGTGTGCGTAGGAAATTTTTTGAAATTACTACGTTCCCCAACAGTGGCATCCGAGCCTAGGTTTTATGCGTTGATGTTGTGCACGAGTAGAACACAAGTGAGTTGTGGGCGATATAAGTCATACTGCTTACCAGCATGTCATACTTTGGTTCGGCGGTATTGTTGGATGAAGCGGCCCGGACCGACATTACGCGTACGCTTACGCGAGACTGGTTCTACCGACGTGCTTTGCACACAGGTGGCTGGCGGGTGTCAGTTTCTCCAACTTTAGTTGAACCAAGTGTGGCTACGCCCGGTCCTTGCGAAGGTTAAAACAGCACCAACTTGACAAACTATCGTTGTGGTTTTGATGCGTAGGTAAGAACGGTTTTTGCTAAAGCCCATAGCAGCCACGTAAAACTTGCAACACCAAAGTAGAGGACGTCTAACTTGTTTTTGCAGGGCATGTTGTGATGTGATATGGTCAAGACATGATGCTAAATTTTATTGTATGAGATGATCATGTTTTGTAACCGAGTTATCGGCAACTGGCAGGAGCCATATGGTTGTCGCTTTATTGTATGCAATGCAATTGCGCTGTAATGCTTTACTTTATCACTAAGCGGTAGCGATAGTCGTGGAAGCATAAGATTGGCGAGACGACAACGATGCTACGATGGTGATCAAGGTGTCGCGCCGGTGACGATGGTGATCATGACGGTGCTTCGGAGATGGAGATCACAAGCACAAGATGATGATGGCCATATCATATCACTTATATTGATTGCATGTGATGTTTATCTTTTATGCATCTTATCTTGCTTTGATTGACGGTAGCATTATAAGATGATCTCTCACTAAATTTCAAGATAAAAGTGTTCTCCCTGAGTATGCACCGTTGCCAAAGTTCGTCGTGCCCAGACACCACGTGATGATCGGGTGTGATAAGCTCTACGTCCATCTACAACGGGTGCAAGCCAGTTTTGCACACGCAGAATACTCAGGTTAAACTTGACGAGCCTAGCATATGCAGATATGGCCTCGGAACACTGAGACCGAAAGGTCGAGCGTGAATCATATAGTAGATATGATCAACATATTGATGTTCACCATTGAAAGCTACTCCATTTCACGTGATGATCGGTTATGGTTTAGTTGATTTGGATCACGTGATCACTTAGAAGATTAGAGGGATGTCTTTCTAAGTGGGAGTTCTTAAGTAATATGATTAATTGAACTTAAATTTATCATGAACTTAGTACCTGATAGTATCTTGCTTGTCTATGTTTGATTGTAGATAGATGGCCCGTGCTGTTGTTCCGTTGAATTTTAATGCGTTCCTTGAGAAAGCAAAGTTGAAAGATGATGGTAGCAATTACACGGACTGGGTCCGTAACTTGAGGATTATCCTCATTGCTGCACAGAAGAATTACGTCCTGGAAGCACCGCTAGGTGCCAGGCCTGCTGCTGGAGCAACACCAGATGTTATGAACGTCTGGCAGAGCAAAGCTGATGACTACTCGATAGTTCAGTGTGCCATGCTTTACGGCTTAGAATCGGGACTTCAACGACGTTTTGAACGTCATGGAGCATATGAGATGTTCCAGGAGTTGAAGTTAATATTTCAAGCAAATGCCCGGATTGAGAGATATGAAGTCTCCAATAAATTCTATAGCTGCAAGATGGAGGAGAATAGTTCTGTCAGTGAACATATACTCAAAATGTCTGGGTATCATAATCACTTGACTCAACTGGGAGTTAATCTTCCTGTTGATAGTGTCATTGACAGAGTTCTTCAATCACTGCCACCAAGCTACAAGAGCTTCGTGATGAACTATAACATGCAAGGGATGGATAAGACAATTCCCGAGCTCTTCGCAATGCTAAAGGCTGCGGAGGTAGAAATCAAGAAGGAGCATCAAGTGTTGATGGTCAACAAGACCGCCAGTTTCAAGAAAAAGGGCAAAGGGAAGAAGAAGGGGAACTTCAAGAAGAACAGTAAGCAAGTTACTGCTCAGGAGAAGAAACCCAAATCTGGACCTAAGCCTGAAACTGAGTGCTTCTACTGCAAGCAGACTGGACACTGGAAGCGGAACTGCCCCAAGTATTTGGCGGATAAGAAGGATGGCAAGGTGAACAAAGGTATATGTGATATACATGTTATTGATGTGTACCTTACTAGAGCTCGCAGTAGCACCTGGGTATTTGATACTGGTTCTGTTGCTAACATTTGCAACTCGAAACAGGGACTACGGATTAAGCGAACACTGGCAAAGGACGAGGTGACGATGCGCGTGGGAAATGGTTCCAAAGTCGATGTGATCGCGGTCGGCACGCTACCTCTACATCTACCTTCGGGATTAGTTTTAGACCTAAATAATTGTTATTTGGTGCCAGCGTTGAGCATGAACATTATATCTGGATCTTGTTTGATGCGAGACGGTTATTCATTTAAATCAGAGAATAATGGTTGTTCTATTTATATGAGTAATATCTTTTATGGTCATGCACCCTTGAAGAATGGTCTATTTTTGATGAATCTCGATAGTAGTGATACACATATTCATAATGTTGAAAGCCAAAAGATGCAGAGTTGATAATGATAGTGCAACTTATTTGTGGCACTGCCGTTTAGGTCATATCGGTGTAAAGCGCATGAAGAAACTCCATACTGATGGACTTTTGGAATCACTTGATTATGAATCACTTGGTACTTGCGAACCGTGCCTCATGGGCAAGATGACCAAAACGCCGTTCTCCGGTACTATGGAGAGAGCAACGGATTTGTTGGAAATCATACATACAGATGTATGTGGTCCGATGAATATTGAGGCTCGTGGCGGATATCGTTATTTTCTCACCTTCACAGATGATTTAAGCAGATATGGGTATATCTACTTAATGAAACATAAGTCTGAAACATTTGAAAAGTTCAAAGAATTTCAGAGTGAAGTTGAAAATCATCGTAACAAGAAAATAAAGTTTCTATGATCTGATCGTGGAGGAGAATATTTGAGTTACGAGTTTGGTCTACATTTGAAACAATGCGGAATAGTTTCGCAACTCACGCCACCCGGAACACCACAGCGTAATGGTGTGTCCGAACGTCGTAATCGTACTTTACTAGATATGGTGCGATCTATGATGTCTCTTACAGATTTACCGCTATCGTTTTGGGGTTATGCTTTAGAGACGGCTGCATTCACGTTAAATAGGGCACCATCGAAATCCGTTGAGACGACGCCTTATGAAGTGTGGTTTGGCTAGAACCAAAGTTGTCGTTTCTGAAAGTTTGGGGCTGCGATGCTTATGTGAAAAAGCTTCAACCTGATAAGCTCGAACCCAAATCGTAGAAATGTGTCTTCATAGGATACCCAAAGGAAACTGTTGGGTACACCTTCTATCACAGATCCGAAGGCAAGACTTTCGTTGCTAAGAATGGATCCTTTCTAGAAAAGGAGTTTCTCTCGAAAGAAGTGAGTGGGAGGAAAGTAGAACTTGATGAGGTAACTGTACCTGCTCCCTTATTGGAAAGTAGTACATCACAGAAACCGGTTTCTGTGACACCTACACCAATTAGTGAGGAAGCTAATGATAATGATCATGAAACTGCAGATCAAGTTACTACCGAACCTCGTAGATCAACCAGAATAAGATCCGCACCAGAGTGGTACGGTAATCCTGTTCTGGAAGTCATGCTACTAGATCATGATGAACCTACGAACTATGAAGAAGCGATGGTGAGCCCAGATTCCGCAAAATGGCTAGAAGCCATGAAATCTGAGATGGGATCCATGTATGAGAACAAAGTGTGGACTTTGGTTGACTTGCCCATTGATCGGCAAGCAATTGAGAATAAATGGATCTTCAAGAAGAAGACTGACGCTGACGGTAATGTTACTGTCTACAAAGCTCGACTTGTTGCAAAAGGTTTTCGACAAGTTCAAGGGATTGACTACGATGAGACCTTCTCACCCGTAGCGATGCTTAAGTCTGTCCGAATCATGTTAGCAATTGCCGCATTTTATGATTATGAAATTTGGCAAATGGATGTTAAAACTGCATTCCTGAATGGATTTCTGGAAGAAGAGTTGTATATGATGCAGCCAGAAGGTTTTGTCGATCCAAAGGGAGCTAACAAAGTGTGCAAGCTCCAGCGATCCATTTATGGACTGGTGCAAGCCTCTCGGAGTTGGAATAAACGCTTTGATAGTGTGATCAAAGCATTTGGTTTTGTACAGACTTTTGGAGAAGCCTGTATTTACAAGAAAGTGAGTGGGAGCTCTGTAGCATTTCTGATATTATATGTGGATGACATATTATTGATTGGAAATGATATAGAATTTCTGGATAGCATAAAGGGATATTTGAATAAGAGTTTTTCAATGAAAGACCTCGGTGAAGCTGCTTACATATTGGGCATTAAGATCTATAGAGATAGATCAAGACGCTTAATTGGACTTTCACAAAGCACATACCTTGACAAAGTTTTGAAGAAGTTCAAAATGGATCAGGCAAAGAAAGGGTTCTTGCCTGTGTTACAAGGTGTGAAGTTGAGTAAGACTCAATGTCCGACCACCGCAGAAGATAGAGAGAAAATGAAAGATGTTCCCTATGCTTCAGCCATAGGCTCTATCATGTATGCAATGCTGTGTACCAGACCTGATGTGTGCCTTGCTATAAGTCTAGCAGGGAGGTACCAAAGTAATCCTGGAGTGGATCACTGGACAGCGGTCAAGAACATCCTGAAGTACCTGAAAAGGACTAAGGATATGTTTCTCATATATGGAGGTGACAAAGAGCTCATCGTAAATGGTTACGTTGATGCAAGCTTTGACACTGATCCGGACGATTCTAAATCGCAAACCGGATACGTGTTTATATTGAACGGTGGAGCTGTCAGTTGGTGCAGTTCTAAACAAAGCGTCGTGGCGGGATCTACATGTGAAGCGGAGTACATAGCTGCTTCGGAAGCAGCAAATGAAGGAGTCTGGATGAAGGAGTTCATATCCGATCTAGGTGTCATACCTAGTGCATCGGGTCCAATGAAAATCTTTTGTGACAATACTGGTGCAATTGCCTTGGCGAAGGAATCCAGATTTCACAAGAGAACCAAGCACATCAAGAGACGCTTCAATTCCATTCGGGATTTAGTCCAAGTGGGAGACATAGAAATTTGCAAGATACATACGGATCTGAATGTTGCAGACCCGCTGACTAAGCCTCTTCCACGAGCAAAACATGATCAGCACCAAGGCTCCATGGGTGTTAGAATCATTACTGTGTAATCTAGATTATTGACTCTAGTGCAAGTGGGAGACTGAAGGAAATATGCCCTAGAGGCAATAATAAAGTTATTATTTATTTCCTTATATCATGATAAATGTTTATTATTCATGCTAGAATTGTATTAACCGGAAACATAATACATGTGTGAATACATAGACAAACAGAGTGTCACTAGTATGCCTCTACTTGACTAGCTCGTTGATCAAAGATGGTTATGTTTCCTAACCATAGACATGAGTTGTCATTTGATTAACGGGATCACATCATTAGGAGAATGATGTGATTGACTTGACCCATTCCATTAGCTTAGCACTTGATCGTTTAGTTTGTTGCTATTGCTTTCTTCATAACTTATACATGTTCCTATGACTATGAGATTATGCAACTCCCGTTTACCGGAGGAACACTTTGTGTGCTACCAAACGTCACAACGTAACTGGGTGATTATAAAGGTGCTCTACAGGTGTCTCCGAAGGTACTTGTTGGGTTGGCGTATTTCGAGATTAGGATTTGTCACTCCGATTGTCGGAGAGGTATCTCTGGGCCCTCTCGGTAATGCACATCACTTAAGCCTTGCAAGCATTGCAACTAATAAGTTAGTTGCGGGATGATGTATTACGGAACGAGTAAAGAGACTTGCCGGTAACGAGATTGAACTAGGTATTGAGATACCGACGATCGAATCTCGGGCAAGTAACATACCGATGACAAAGGGAACAACGTATGTTGTTATGCGGTCTGACCGATAAAGATCTTCGTAGAATATGTGGGAGCCAATATGAGCATCCAGGTTCCGCTATTGGTTATTGACCGGAGACATGTCTCGGTCATGTCTACATAGTTCTCGAACCCGTAGGGTCCGCACGCTTAAAGTTTCGGTGACGATTGTATTATGAGTTTATGTGATTTGATGTACCGAAGGTAGTTCGGAGTCCCGGATGAGATCGGGGACATGACGAGGAGTCTCGAAATGGTCGAGACGTAAAGATCGATATATTGGACGACTATATTCGGACACCGGAAAGGTTCTGAGTGATTCGGGTATTTTCGGGGGTACCGGGGAGTTACGAGAATACGAGGAAGAAGTAACGGGCCTCATGGGCCAAGTGGTGGAAGAGAGGAGGCAGGGCGCGCGACCCCCCTAGCCCAAACCGAATTGGACTAGGGGGCCGGCCCCCTTTCCTCCTTTTCCTCCTTCTCCTTCCTTCTCCTTCTCCTCCTTCCTTTCCTCCTCCTAGTAGGAGTAGGAAAGGGGAGTCCTACTCCTACTAGGAGGAGGACTCCTCCTCCTGGCGCGCCCATAGAGGGCCGGCCGGCCTCCCCCTTGCTCCTTTATATACAGGGGCAGGGGGGCACCTCTAGACACACAAGTTGATCAGTTGATCTCTCCCAGCCGTGTGCGGTGCCCCCCTCCACCATGTTCCACCTCGGTCATATCATAGCGGTGCTTAGGCGAAGCCCTGCGTCGGTAGCAACATCATCACCGTCACCACACCATTGTGCTGACGGAACTCTCCCGTGAAGCTCTGCTGGATCGGAGTTCGCGGGACGTCATCGAGCTGAACGTGTGCTGAACTCGGAGGTGCCGTGCATTCAGTACTTGGATCGGTCGGATCGTGAAGACGTACGACTACATCAACCGTGTTGTGCTAACGCTTCCGCTTTCGGTCTACTAGGGTACGTGGACAACACTCTCCCCTCTCGTTGCTATGCATCACCATGATCTTGCATGTGCGTAGGAAAATTTTAAAATTACTACGTTCCCCAACAACGTGGACACACTCTCCCGTCTCGTTGCTGTGCATCTGCTAGATAGATTTTGCGTGATCGTAGGTAAAATTTTGAAATATTGCGTTCCCAACATGGCCTGGCTGGTTGGCCCCTTTTCTTTTTTATTTGCTTTTTGTTTTCTCCCTTCTTTTTCTGTTTGTTTCTAAATTCAAATCCATTATGAATTTGAATTTTATTCCAAAAGAAAAAATGCTCTAAAATCTATTTGGAAAATTCCTATACATGTGAACAGTTTATTTGAGCCTTTTGAGCAATTATTTATGTACCTTTATTTTGCGGGCTTTATTTAAACATTTCTCTTGACTATATTTTATTTTCCAAAATAGTTATGTCCTGGTTTTCTGTAACTTCATTTTCCCTTGACCTATCTTTACTTGTCTTTAATATTTATTTAATAATTTCCTTTTGGGAAATTACTTCCTATTCAGCCCTTTTAGGGTATTCTGTAACATTTAGTTTTTTAGTATTTAGATTTCAACCAAATGCTAACTAGGTTTCAACAAGTTGCATATGACATTTACCCCTCCTAAGCAATCAACCACAATCAAACCATCAACAAACTTTAGTTATTTAGCAAGCAAATTTTAATTCCCTCTAAATTTTGAACATTCCAAATTTTGGAAAAAATCGGGACGTGACAATGGCATAATCTCACATAAGCATTACGTCCATGATAACTAGACCGTTAGTCCAATCGCATCTACTACTAATACTCCACTCCTAAATCGCTATCTAGCATGCATCTCAAAGTATTAAGTTTGCAAGAAACAGAGTATCGCAATAAGCAAGAGTACATAATGTAGACATGAAGAAGTCAATCAATATGACAAAACCCCGTTGTTTGATCCTTACTAGCAATAGTACAATACATGTCTTGGCCCTTTTTGGCACTGGGCTACAGCACTTCAAGATTGAACCCACTATAAAGCACCTCTCACACTGAATATAAATCAACCAAACTTGGCTAAAGAAGATAGATAGATAGGTCGGAGATAAATACAAAGCTATTTAATTATGTAGCAAGAAAACCCAAATAGATTCAGTTGATTTCAATGAATGATTTGATTGTAGAATGATAATCCATCATGTCCCAACAAACACAACATCGATTACATCAAAGAGATGTCGATCAAGAAAGAACATGGCATTGAAGATCCACAAGAGATAGATAGATAGATAGATAGATAGAGAGAGAGAGAGAGAGAGTCATCTAGCTACTACTATGACTTCCTAAGGCCTTGTTCGGTTAAGCCACTCCCCAAGTGGATTGGAGTGGATTGGAAGGGATTTGGGGGGGATTTGAACTAGATGGGATTTAATCCCTGCCAATACTTGTCAATCCCTCTCATTTGTCATGGAACTGAACAAGGCCTAAAGGAACTACTCACACATGGTCATAGAGGCAGGAAGGTTGATGAAGAGGCCTCCGACAACGGCTTCCCCCTTTGACAGGGCTCCGGAACAGGGCTCCAGATGGGATTTCTTTAGAACAGAGACATGCGGTGGTGATAAAATTCTTCTGGAGGTACGATGCATGGTTTTGATATGTATAGGGTTTTATGACGATGGAATCAGGTCAAGGCGGGATCTGGCCTTGTGGACGAGGGGCACGGCCACCCCTAGACGCACCACTTGGCCTTGTGGGCCCCTCGTGGCTCTTCTCAACTCCTCTTGAAGCTTCAAGTGTTTCTTGTTGCCAAAAAATCGTGTTAAATCGGCAAAATATTTTGACCTATGTAGATATTGACTTCCCGCGAATAAAAGAACAAGCAATAAACATGAACTTTCACCAGGCACTAAATTAATAGGTTGGTTCATAAAAATAATATAAATCGCTATGAAAGGTATATATAGAAATGCTAATATGATACCATTGAACAATCAGAATTTATATACGTTTGGGACCTATCTCCTTAGGGTGTGCAAAACCGAACCGAAAACCACAATTCAAACCAAAAACACCAAACCGAACCGAAATTTCAGTTTTTTAAGGTTTCGGTTTCAGTTTTGAAATATGAAAACCATTTGCATTTCGGTTTTTCGTTTAGAAACCAAAAACCATAGGGTTAAACCGAATTAACCAAAATTAAGGTTTTTTGGGTCCAAAAGCGTAATGGGATGCTATAGTACAATACTTTCTAGTCCATTTAGTGTTTGAGTTTACGTGATTAGCTTGATTGCTTATCCACATCCCTTCTTTATTCTTTTTTTATCGCCCTTTCCTCATTATGATATATATCATGTATTTACATGTGAAAAGTTACATGTATTTACTTTGGTTATTACCGAAACCGAACCAAAAATAAATGGTTAATACCGAAATTGAATTGTATCTCTGTATAAAACCATATAAACTAAAATATAAAAACCATATAAACCAAAACCGAATCAAACGAAAAAACGGAATGCGCACCTTGAGTATCACCCACCTTCTTTCCTCCCTCCCGCAACCCGCGGGGCCCAACCCACCAACCCTTCATCGTCGTCTTCTTTCTTGGGCATTGACGTGAGACGCACCTACCGATCGCGCCCCCGATCCTCCCCTCTACTCTCTTAAAGTTGCACCCCATGCACAAACCCTAACCATAACCCTTCTTCCTTCTTCTCGCCGCCACGCTTCCCCTCTCCTTGTCCCTTTTCCGCTTTCTCTCATGCGCGTGCGCCTGAGAGCATGCGCGTGCACCTGAGAGCATGCGCGCGACCACCATCGTTCGTGCACGTAATTCGAGACCACCACAAGTCGGGTGGGCTGGGCCCATGTCGTGACGGTCACCGCGCTAATGGACTGACATGACTCAGGTGGTTAGGTTTGGTGGCACCCGAGATCTATCCACATTGATGAGAGAGGAGCGTGATCAACGGAATAGCGCAGCTGCACTTTGTAGTATTTAGGCCAACTCCACCGCGCGACCCCAAACGGACGTCCGGATTGGCCTGATTTTGTCCCTTTGGGGCGCCGATGGGTTCGCCCATGTCCAGTTTTGTCAGATGGGTCGTGCGTGCGCCCACCGCGCGGCCGCACCCCAAATCGTGTCCGGGATGGACGTGAATAAAAAAAATAAAACTAGAATGAAATAACTAAAAAAAGTAAATAAACACATTTAAAAAATATAAAACATATATAGGGGTCGGCACAAAACGGCCCAGTTTCCGCGGCCACTTAAAAGGCCCAGTTTCATAATTGACATATAAAAACAAAATAAAAAACGCCTCCGGCGCGCTCCTGCCGCACCCGTCGGTGCCGTGGCCATGGCCGTCTTCACTGGCCGCCGGTGTCGTCGTCGTCGCTGACGGGGTCGACGTAGGCCGGCGGCGTCCACAAGTGGACCAGCGGTGCGTGGTAGACGGGGGCGGGCTGGACGGCCGGAGGTGCCTGCACCACCTCCTCCCGTGGCGACGCCTCCCGCTCCGGTGACCGCGCCGGAGTGGGGCACCAGTTCACGCCCATGCCGGCGGCCATCTCCGGAGTAGTGCAGGATCAGCCCCACCCCTGGCCCAGCAGCTGCTGGAACGCGGCCACCGGCGGCTCCTCCTCGGGGATGGCTACCTCGCCGGCAGCGGAGCGGGCCGCCATCTCCTCCAGGCCCTCCCATTGCCGCTCATCGTGCGTGTACATGGAGTCCTCCATAACACGCGCCATGAGACGGGCCTCCTCCTCATCCATCATGCGAGGAGGTGGTGGTGGCGATGGAGACGGCGAAGGCGACGGCGTGGGCGTGACGCTGCGCACCCGCCTACGCCCGCGCTCCTGGGGAGTAGGCGCTGCACGCTCCTGTCATGGCCGCCGCGGCCCCGTCGAGGTGCCGGCGAAGAAGGACGCGCACCTGGTGTCGTGCTCGTCACGAAACCAGATGTCCCAGAGCCCGGAGTCGGGGGCGTACCTGGGGTCGTAGAAGAGGTCGTCGGGGAGGAGGCGGTGACGGCGCTCGATCTTCCTGCCGCGCGCACGGCCGCTCGTCGGGACCGGCGGGATCGGGACCCGGTCGGCGGAGAGATGCCGGTCATTGGGGAGATGGACGTCGCTCCAGGGGAGCGACGTCCTCGTCTCCCAATAACGGCGGCACACCGACGAGCGGACGTAATGCCGGTCACGGCCGCCGGCGGACGTGGGCGCGATGGAGAAGGCGGGCGGCACGAGGGCCCGGCGTGGTGGCGATGGCGAGCCGGGGCGGCGTCCCGACGAGGAACCAACCTCACAGTCGTGTTTGCCTTTGCGGCCCATGGCTGCGAGCGGCCGACCGGCGAGGTGTTGGCTAGGGTTTGGGACGGGGGCTGTCGGGTTTCGAGGAGCCCGCGGGATGGTGTGGGGCAGTGTAGACGACGACCCGTCCACGCTTCCCACTTAAAGAAGGACGACGACCGTTCGACGTGCGGATGACAGGTGGGGCCGTCTGCTCGTGTGCATTCATGTGGGCGGGTGGGAAGTAGGTGGCCGTCTGCCACGCGGCCTCGACGCGGACGAGGCGCTCGTTCGTTTGGTGTCCGTCGCGACCAAACCCGACGCAAGTTTGCGCTCGAAATGGGTCGGCCCGGACACAAAAGAAACAAGATGGGTCCGGGCTGTCGCGCGCTGGGCCGCCTCCTTTGTCCGTTTTACCCCAAACGGACGGGGCGGACAGGATAGGGTCGCGCGGTGGAGTTGGGCTTAGGATCCTATATACAAATATATCTAAAAATTCCTATAGAATCACTTTTTGACCAAACAAAAGCCCTAAAAAGCTATAAACATTTCGATTCCAGTTAAATTGATTAATTATACTCGTCGCCTCTGTTCCGCCCCCAAACCCAAGGAAAACCATCATCAGCCGCTCTCTCTCTCTCTCGGCTCTCCACTTCGGCCTCCGCCTCGCTCCCACCCCAAATTCCTCCACGGCTGGCGGCCTGAAGCCCTAGGCCACCGCCGGGACCCAAGAGCAAGCATATAGACGCTGCGATCGGAAGCAGCAGTAGCCGCCGCCATGCAGGGCTTCCCCGGCGGCGTCCCCGATCCGCAGCAGCTCCAGGCCACCATGCTCGCCATCGAGCAGGCCTGCTCCCTCATCCAGGTCAGGGCCCTCTCCAGCTCGCTGCTGCGGACGCTCACGACGTTATCGCCCTGCTAAATTCAGCGTCTCTGCCCCTTCCTGCGGCTAGCGCTCTGTATTTCGTCGGTGTCTCTGTAGATTTGGCCCGCATGTGGGCAGCGGGCTTCTGTTCGACTTTGTTGTGCCTTGGCGTCGTTTGATGGAGGAAGTGCTTGGTTCGCGCAGATGCTGTGGCATTTTGTCTTTCTCCTCCCTGAACCATCGATCAGTGCTTGCTGCGCGCTGCTGATCAGTGTTCCCGTGCGGATTTGGTGAGGGGATCCTTTTTGTTTACTGCGTTGTCGACGAGGATTAGGTGCTTTAGAGTTAGTTGCTTAATTTAGGGGGTTTGGCGCCTCTGAATTATTCAGTCAGGTGAGATATTCTGATGCCTCATCGAGTAAAGCAAAGGCACAGTTCAGCTGGCACCGAAGTTTATACTGGTCTTTAGCGAGAGTTCTTACAATTGGTATCGGGGCTACTAATCGGTGTTTCCGTGTTGATCTGGCGAGGGGATCCCTTTTAATTGCCACTTTGGTGGTTTTATTTCTTGCTATTATAGATTTTGAGTATGTGATTTCTATGGCAGGGGACATTGAATGAGCATAGAACCATTTTCCTTGCTATAGATGTTTCATCCATTTTCCATGAACTTTACTCAGGAGACAATCTTTTGACGTCTGCATGATTTTCACAGGTGCACATGAATCCGGCTGAAGCGGAAAAAGTTCTAAGTTCACTCCATTCATCTCTGATGCCTTATCAAGCATGCAGATTTATTCTTGGTATGCTGTTGTTTAGCTGCACACATCAAAGAACTGGAATCAATTCTCGATAAGGCTTAAGATATCCTCAATTTGGATGTGGATTGCTGAATAGGACCTAGGACTTCTCATATCAGCAGGATTGTCCGTCTATGTAACCTTTGTCCTGTACAGTTTTTCTTTCTTATGATTTAAAACAAGAATCAACTGAAACAAATGTTGCAAATGCCCCCATCTCATCTTTAAATGCAGTTTGTAGACCAACTCATAGATTCATCTGTTAGTTGTTTTTCCTGTGATTAGCTTATGCCAGCTGTACTTGCACTTTACTATTTGAGTAAATCTAGTGACCATTAAAGTGAATTTATCTAGTGGGAAGAGAGCTTATTTTGTTATGTAATGGCAATCCAAATTTCTGAAGTTGTGAATCTCTAGGTGTATATGTTTCTCGAGTTGCCCAGGGCCATTTTGAGAATATGTCTATTATCATTCTTTTTAATAAAATACTCTGTTTAAGCTTTATGTAATTTTTTGCTGGTTTTGTGTACTCTGTAGTTTAGAAGGACAGGCCTGGTGCTGTGGTGAAGTACTCCCCGCTTGTGCCAAGAGGTCTGGGTTCGACGTGGCCGCTCTGCATTGCACCTTGCAGGGATAAGGCTTGACTCGTTCCTTCCCTAGACCCCACTTGGCATGGGAGCTTCTAGCACTGGGTTTGTCCCTTTTTTTGTGTACTCTGTAGTTCCCTAGAAATGCACTTGTCGTGTAATTTCTGAAAGATCTTTGGTCTCTGGAAACTATGCTAACTTACTACTTAGTGATCTAAACACTCTTATATTTCTTTACAGAGGGAGTATATCACTTGCTAAGAAAAGACTCAAGTCAAGTCGGTGCTAGTTGGCTTGAAGTGTCATACCAAATCAACAATAATGTGAAACTAAAATGAACAAGCTGGGGTCTAATTGTATTTGTGTGTAAAATTGACATTACCAATCAAGGTTGTCATATGCATATTGTTGTTTCAATGATCAAAGTAACTAATCTATCCATGTTTCGTCCAAATCTAAAGAAGTTTATATAATTACAGGGGTACATAGTGACATATATTTCTATTATGCCATTTAAAACCTTGGTCAGTTGAAATTAACAATTTTCCTCTATGATTCTCCCAGAGACATCCCTAATGCCAAATGCGAGATTCCAAGCTGCTGGAGCAATTGGTGATGCTGCAATAAGGGAGTGGGGAATTTTAACAGATGACAACAAAAGAAGCCTAATACTGTGAGTTTCTGGGGAGTTTTTTAAGCTTGTATTTAATGTGCGATGATTGCAACAAAAGAAGCTTGTGTATAATATAATTCTCCTAATGTTGTAGATATTGTTTGAACTACGTTATGGAGCATGCAGGTTCCCCTGATGGCTACGTGCAATCAAAAGTTTCTGCTGTGGCAGCTAGGTTACTAAAAAGAGGCTGGTTAGTTTTTTACTTTTCTGCTTACTACTATGCCATGGCACTATGCCTCTTTGTACTAGCATCTTCGTAGTCGTACCTTCTATTTATCTGTTTATTTGTTGCATAAATATCCATTTGTGCATATTTTTTCGTTCATTGGGTTGTCGGGTTGGTTATGATTCTTTTTAGAGTGATGCAGCCTTCGGAAAGAAGAATTGGTGCAATAAGGGACTGAATACTTATATATTCTTGCTAGTAAAAAAAGTTAGCTATTTAGCTTATGTCTGCATCAAGAGTTATGGTATTTGGGTGGTTGGGTTGTACGATATCATCCATGATGATTAGATGCAAAAAAGGTGTCTATTCAAAAGCATGCGTATATAGATAATTATTTTATTTCAGTTGAATTTTCTGCTCTATAGTGTGCTTCAAGGCAATTGACTGTTTGAAGATTTGACACTCAAAATTTAGATGTTTTCATATGGAATACATGCTTTGCAGGCTTGAGTTTCCGGATCAAGAAAAAGGTGCTATCTTCTTTGAGGTATAATTTTCGCTGAACAGTTAGACAGCTACAGCCTCATCAATTGTAGAGCCTAAGTTTTTTGGCTTTCTATGGTCATGGGTTTTTCTAAACGGGAGACATCCAATTTCATATTTTTATAAATTGGCAATGCTGGACTGAAATACATGTACAGCAAGAAATTGAAATAGGTAATTTGGTATAACTCATACGTGGGCCAGCAAAATTATATTTTTGAAAGAAAACAGTAAGAGTATCCTACTTTGCATATTCTTGGGCCAGCTAAGTAGACAGTGATGTATAGCCTAAGCTGTTTGGCTTTTGGCAATCGTGGATCTCTCTACACTAGGGACATCCAAATTTCATTTTCTCATAAATTGGCAACGCTGGACTGAACTATATGTACAGGAAGAAATCAAAATCGAAATTGGTATAGACGGTTAGATGGATGATTGAGATAGTGTTTAATTTCACCCTCATAAGCAAACATAGAGCTTTCAGTCCCACTAGTATTTATTGGTTGCCAAATCTATGTTTTATTTTTCATAATTGTGTTATGTATTAATTGTTTGTCTTACAATTTTAATCATTTAAATTTCCCATTCGTTTTGTTTGCTGACCTACTGTTTGATACCATTTTCAGGTTGAACAGTCCATCCGGGGCATGCACGGGCCTAATCGACAGTTTGCTGGGATCAACTTCTTAGAAACCTTGGTATGCTGTTCATGTAGGCTGTTGTGTTTGCTTCTCTGAATTTCTTGTCCTTTCCAACTGAGTCAGAATCAAATTTCATGTTTGAGCTAGGTTTCAGAGTTTTCCCCTTCAACTGCTTCTTCTATGGGCCTGCCTAAGGAGTTCCATGACCAATGCCAATTGTCACTTGAAGTGAAGTTTCTGAAGGTGGAACCATATTTTTTTTTTCACATGAGAATAATGTCGGCTATGCCATGTCATCTAAACTGCTTTTATCATTGTTCTAATGTGCCATTTCCTGTTGCAAGGACTTCTATTGCTGGGCACAAGCTGCTGTATTCAATACCGCAGACAAAATCTTGAATTCAAATGTAACTATACCCGAGGAGAAAGCATGTTCGGCGGCATTGCGCCTCATGCTTCAAATTTTAAGCTGGAGCTTCAAGCCAACTTTGGAACATGAGAATTTAGATGCCAAAATAAAATCTGGTTTGAGGAGCGATGCCATAAATCTGAGGAAATTCGAACGTTCATTGGTGAAGGTACAGTCTTTGAGCTATTTACATCTTTGCTCAGTTCACCTGATAAATGGTTACATTTTCTATTGTAGCCAGGGTCTTTGTGGACTGATATTCTTATATCAAGTGCACATACTATCTGGGTTTTGAACTTCTATACTACCCTGCGTCAGAAGTACTCGTATGATACACTATGGGGTGATTCTCCTATTGCTGTCTCTTGCAGACAGCTCATAGTGCAATTATGCTCCTTGGCAGGCGCTGTTTTTCCTAATGGTATGTTGCATTTCAAATACTCATTGTTTGTTTATGTTCCCATGTTGTACAAATTTGATGTTCATGAAAAGCTGCTTAATGTTATCTCAACCAGCAAATGAGCAAAATATGTTAATGATCATCTCAATAACTTCCTTTTCCTCTGTTTTCAGATAATGGAGATGCACAAATTGAACACTTTATGCACATACTATCCGCTGTTATCTTGTGGATTGAACCTCCGAATGTCATTGCGGAATCAATTCGAAATGGAGGAAGTGAAAGGTTGTGCAAGAACTATGATCATGATCTTCCTTGAATCTGAGCAAACATTAAGAAATATTGATGGGAATTATGATTTAATATTTGTGCAGTGAGTTCATAGATTCTTGCCATGTCCTGCTTTCAGTGGCATCTTTGACTAGTAGTTCACTTTTTGACAACCTCCTGAAATCGATAAGGTTAGTTATTGCACATTTTTTTCTTGTTCTTTTTTATAAGGCAGCACATTGTAAGTTCAACGATTATCTTTTGTATCAGTAAACACACAATAGATTGAAAAGTCACTTCTGTTAGTACCTTCAAGCTTCAGGGTTCTGTTCATACCATTTGTTTACCAGATAGGATTTGACTTACTAATTTCTTGTAATATGGACTTGCTTGCAGGCAATATGGCACAATTAACCTGCTTTCTGCTTTGACATCCGAAGCTGTCAAGTCTGTTCTGGATAACCAGAATGAAGAAGAAACATGGGGTTCAGATGCTCTAGATATATTGTTAGAAACATGGAATGTTATTCTGGGGGTATTGTCATTGATCTGTGCTTCACATTATTTGTATACCTTTTTATGCAACTTCCTTAATCTAGTGCTCATTCCTAATCTCCGTCCAATATTCCTTTGTGATATGGTTGTCGGCTAGTGATGATGTTTCTTTTTCTACTTGTTAGTCACATATATTATTCCAATGAAGTTTATGACTCCGTCTTCTAGGTCCACACAAGATTTTTTTAATGTTTATCGGGCATCATTTGCCGCCAAGTCTTTCCCTGATCAAACGCAAGTTATGCATGTTAAATTATGACATAAATCCTTTTTGTTCAATGTGCACGTTAGAGCAGAGAATTTGACCACTGTGATTGGTTATCACCTGTTCATCACTTAGCAGCACTGAGGAGTTATTTTTTTCACGGGAAAGAGGTTAGAGTGATAATTGTATTACTCTTTAGCATAGCTTAATGCTTTGGTATATGCATGTTTGTTTGGTAAAGGTATGTGCATGTTTGTTTGGAAAGACTTTGGTATATGTACTTATATGGAAACAGTAGCATCTCTTCCCTTGAAAAGTTGGCAATTGTATGTGCTTTACAATTTACTTGACTTTGTAGAGCGCATTCCTGATTATGTATAAGATACAAACTCCCTGTCGGCAATGTCATAGCATATTCCCTTCCGATAGGGAATTAAAAGCTGCTTGATTGTTATCGATAATTTCCTTGGCACCATGGGGCATGGAAGTGCTTGGGTTCAGATTTGCTTGCTGATAAAAGGGCTTACCTTATTTGGTACATCGAAAACGAAATTAATTATCACATGATTTTTATTGAACACTGTCCAATATACATAACGAGAGTAGGTACTTCGGTTGGTTAATATAAGCCATTCTGCCATTTTATTAATTATAACCATTAATTACTGCATAGGATTCATTTCAATCATGTTTATACACAGGAAGCTTGTGCTGATAAAAGTCCTATGTCAGCTGATGGAGCACTTGCAGCTTCAAATTTGTTTAAGATAATTGTGGAGTCACATTTGAAGGGTACAGACCTTTTCATTTGAAGTTACCCTCGAAGACATTGATACTTATGCATAGAGAGTACTTCATCTGCTGTTCTCATCTCCTGCTGCATACTGACTGCACTTCTTTTCGTTTACGTAGCTGCTGCTGATTCTGCATTTGAGGATAGTGACGATGCTGAATACTTTCATGTTTCTGTTTCAAGTATGTTGAATTTCTTAATAAATACTTTCTATTCCGAGCACCCTCCTCTTTGGGAATCCTTATACTAATGAAGTACTGTTTGGTCCAGAGCGTGATGAGCAGTTGGCCTTGTATGCTCTGATTGCACGAGCAGCTGCTGACACCACCATACCCTTTCTTGAGCAACTATTTTCTGAGCGATTTGCACGGCTAAGCCAGGTCTCCTTGTTAGCTTCATCTTGTGCCTTATCTTGGTTCAAAATTACCTATGTGTTCCTGCCATAATAACCTTCCTTCCATGATATGTGTAACATTGTTCTTAGCAGAGAGATGTCGAAAATGATCCCACTCGAACATTGGAGGAGCTGTATTGGCTGTTGCTGATTACCAGTCATGTCCTAACTGACTCAGGCGAAGGAGAAACACTGCTTGTAAATAATTCAAAGCTTCCTTCTTTTTTACTTGTGTTTTCAATTTTTTATAAACTATTTGCAGTTCCATCTTCTTCTCATAGTTCCTGCAATCGTCAAATTCAACTTGTGTTAGAGGCTTCAGTTCTTATAACATATGGTGCTCGATTTATCATTACGTATATTGTATAAAACATAAAATGCTGCACTGAATGCACTGTGCTCTTACATATTATTATTGTGTTTATTCCTATCAGCTAAGATAAATATCATAACTCTCAAAGTTTTCACTATTAGTTATTTTTTTACAGATTCCTGAAGCTTTGCAGGTGGGATTCACCAATGTAGTTGAAGTAGCTCAACATCCTGTAGTTACGTTGTCATGGTAATAATCTTTGCCTATTGGTCACTTGACAGAGCTACCTGTTTGGTAGAAAACGTTAAACTGCTGATCTTATACCTGTTAATGTATATGTCAGCAACGTAAGAATTTCAGAACCAGTTTTGATTTATGAAAAATGCTAGCTCTGTTATATAGTATAGAAATATTTGACACTGAGTCGCGGTCCTAAAAATTATATTTCCTGTTTTCATGAGTTATAACACCAAATGCTTTACCTATTATGCAACTATATCTATCATTTAATTAAATTTTAGAAATAAGTTAAAACATCCGCATGGCCAAGGTAAGACAAGGCTTCTATGGTATTCAGAAGCATATTTATTAAGACCTCACATTAAATATCTGTGTTTTATAACCGGAATTTTTATCCACTTCATTGGTAATGTAAATTTAGGCTTATCTGTCCAAGATTTAAGCTACTGGATTGCGATACAACATGATCTGTTGACTCTCTTTGTCTATGTAGGTCTATAATAAATTTTTCAAGGCAATGTCTAGACCCAGGAATTAGAGGGAGGTACTTCAGTCCCCGGCTCATGGAGGTACTTTTTTGTACTGTTACCTGTCACCTTCATCTTATTCTATTTCCATTTTTGCTTTGGACGAGAGTTATACTATTATCTTGCTATGCACAGTTCGTTGGACCTGTTATTTCCATTCCCAAAGGTCGTAAGTGTTTATGTTGTCTTTAAGGGATATTATTTAGTTTACTTATGTACTACAAGTACTAATATATCTCATCTTGCCCGTCGACTTTGTATTCTTTAGATAGCTGTTCTATACATTTTTGGACTTGTCGTTTTTTAAGACAATGAACTTCCCCTAACTTGTTTGTGGTTGTTGGTAGGCGGTGATTTGGTTCCTGGCCAGATGGGTTGCAACCTATTTAGTACCGCTTGATGTGAGTAGAGAAATTGACAGTGTGGGTAGACATGGATCCCAGCATTCTAGAAAATTGCTAAACAGTTTTGCGTGGGACAATAACCAAGGGGAGCTTGTTCTTGATTTTGTTGCTCTCATGTCAATGGTGGCACTTACTACATATCAGGGCGAAATTGAGCTGCAGGTAACCTTCACCTTTACCGATCAACCTGCAAGACTGCATAATTTTGTGTCTACCCGTGCGTGTACACTTGCATGCCTATATGTTTTGCCGTGTTAATAAATAATAACTACTGGTGACAAGCCTGTGCAAAATTTAGAAGTGTATGATGTTTTTGACTTTTCATTGTCTCTGAGATGTTAGTTCTAACACAACTTTAATACTATATAAGTATAGTAGTTTGTTCATTTTTCATGCTTTCAATGCTAAATACCAAATATTTAGAAACATTTCCAAATGGCAAGAGGTTTAATTTTGAACATACCTCCAACAACAGTGACAGAATTTGTGAGTAAAAGGAGTATTTGTTATTGAGGGCTCACATGTAAAAATCATCTTTCTGCTGTGAAGGATATCCCTAATTTGTTGCTTTGTTTCATGTTATCAGACACTTACATGCCAAAAACTACTTGCTTCAGTTGTTCGACGGAAACACACATGTGCTTATGTTGTTCAGTTGGTAAGTCCAAAATCCAAGTCCACAGCTACAACCTATGTTATCATACTAATATTTGCATGCTCTGTAGTATTATGTTGCACATGGTAAAAATGTTTGTAGCATTTCTATCACCATAGGTATAGTGTGCTTGTTTTAGCCAAACGTCCCTTGGTGCAGGTTGTAGATTCTTTTCCTCCTCAGCATACCATTGAATAGTAATAGTGAGAGTGGATTCTACGCTCGTATAAGTGGATGCACCTCAAGCTACCTTTGTTGTCGTTGGTTTTGCCGAATCTGTCATGGCTCTAGAAGACTGGCAAAACTTGGCAATGAACCCTGTGATACTATTAACATTTTAACAAACGTCCCCCCCTCCTGTTTTCTCTTGCTTCATGTTTCATGACACTATACCTTCTTAGGACTCATGGCGTGACCTTACAAGGGCTTTTGCAAGTGGGCGTTCTTTATTTTCATTGAGTGGACGTTTACAGGTAAGTGTTATATGCACTCACCATGCAGTTTTAACTTATGCTTTCATTTGTGAAGACCTTATGCTTTTGTTACTACTTACCACACCTTCACAGAGATCTCTAGCAGAAACACTTGCATGTGCAGCTTCCTGCATCAAAGATCCCGAAGCATCTGTGCAGTAAGCCCTTTTGAGCTGCTGTATGTTATCTTATAATAAATAAATATGTGAGATTTAACAGAGCCTGTGTTGGTTTGACAAAGGTATTTGAGAGACCTCATGGGACCAGTCGCAGGATGCCTAGTAGAAAATGCTAGTAGGAGTGATCTTAAATCTGTTGCACATCAACCAGATGTTATCTACATGGTGAGTATGCATGTTATTTGCTTTAAGCTCTTTGAGGCTAGTATAATGGGAAATAACTGTAGGTCTGTTGCCTATTGGAACGGCTAAGAGGAGCTGCTAGAGCTACTCAGCCTCGCACTCAAAAGGTTCTGTTTGAGATGGGTCATACTGTGATGAACTCACTCTTGACTCTTCTGGAGGTGTACAAAAATCAGGTATTGTAGCTCATCTATTGATGCATCCTATCAATTATTTTTAGATAAAATCATATCACGCTTAGACATGTGAATTTGAACCTTGAAGATCCTAGAATAATTTTTCTTATTTTTTTAGTCTGAAGTCGTATACATGATACTCAAGTTCGTGGTTGACTTCATTGATGGTCAAGCTGTATTCCTGGATGGTAAGGAGACATCAGTTTTGATGAGCTTTTGCTTACATCTGCTCCAGATATACTCCTCTCATAATATTGGAAAGGTAAGAACAGGAATTCTTATTACTGTGTTATTCTGTGCCAGAAAATTTTCTCCACAATGATGCTGCTAACATTCCTTTTTCTCAAATACACACGCGTGCATGTTTAACAAGGTGGTTTGTGTTCACACGCCTGCTCCATACATTTTTGCCATGTTTGCATGGCACATGCGGCATGTGCCCATTGTTGTGTTGGGTCGGATCTTTTGCTTCTAGATAGAGCACCATTAGAGCTAGCCTATACAAAAGGATTGGCTCTAATCCCTATCTATCCAAACATGCCATTAGGGAAGGTTTGGAAAAGGGGATTTGCTTTGGGCTTTTCATATGTAGTTTTCCCTCGAAACAGGCTTGGTCCCCGCTTTATAATATAAATCACAAACGGCCGAATCATACAAGGTGATGAGGAAATCCTCTTGCAAAGCAGGTCAAAATTAAAAACGACATCCAGGAAAGTAGCGAGAATGCCACCAGCCCAAAGCCGAGCAAGAGAACAGGAGTAGCCAGATCCAACACTAGGCAACTGAGACTACCAACCTGGGTTGAAACCGCGCCTCACTGCACCGTACACGCCAAGCTATGGCCGGAGAGGTCCGCCTGCCCTCTTGCTCCAGGCCGCAGAGCGCCGATCCTGCCAACGGACAGCGAGGACCGAGAATGGCGACAACGAGGTCATGTGTAAAAGGTAGGAGGCCAACGAGGCCACCCCATGCCACAATCGAAGAAGCTTCACACCAGGATCAAAGCATGCTTGAATACGCCGACGAGCCGCGACTGGTAGGCACCTGAGCTTCTAGGAAGACACCCGCAAGAGGGAGACGACACAATGCACCGCAGTCGCTGAGCCTAAGAAGACATACAAGGGTTTTCGCCCGGAGCCCTGACATGGAGAGGGGACCTACAACGATGCCCCCAAGAGGGATACGATACTCGTAGGCATCGCCGGTGACGGGGCGCGGAGCTTTCGCTCTGAGCCTCATCCTTGACACAAGGGGTACCAAGGTCGCCACCCAACCCGAGGGGAGAACTGCTGCCGCCAGCTCGAGGCCTCTAGACCAAGACCGGAGGCCGCCACTGCCAAAGCCATGATAACACCAGGATCACCCGCCACCACTCCCCTCGCTTGCTCGCCGTAAAGCCATCCGCGCAGCCTCACCTTCCGGGGCCGCTGCTCTGGCATCCAAGGATCCACATCACCCCACCAACCTGACATCCAGACGACACCCACCCGAGCAGCAACAAGGGTCTCCATCCAACCCTAGATCACGCCACCTACTGGACCTGCAACACCTCTGCAGCGCCCAAATCTGGGCTGAAACGGCCAGACAGCGGCACATAAGTGGACGGACGGTGATCGCAGCCCGCCTGGCTGCAGTCACCACACCCAAATCCTCTCCTACATGCCCCCAGACCCGACACCCAGCCAGGCAGGGGCGCTGCCGCAGCCGGAGCCTGCCCACAGCCATAGAGCGCGAGAGAACGAGAGATCGCAGCCCTCTAGCCCATGGCCCCGACCTCCAGGGATAGCACCAACCCGTGGTGAAGGGAGCCAAGCGCCGGAGGCGCCACAAGGTCGCCCCGACAGGGAGGGAGACCGGAGGGTGCCGAGGTGGCGAGCTTCTCACCCGGGAGGGCCGGATGTGGGCCTCTGCCTACCAGATCTGGGGAAGAGGCGCCAAAGGAGGCACTGTGCGGTGCTGGAGGAGGCTTCATGCTACACCGGGCAGCCAAACTCGACGAGGACGGGATCCACATGGGGGAAGAGAGGGAAGGAAACATAGCCTTGGGGAAGGGGCGCGAATTGGGACCAGGAGGCGGCGGCGGGTCACCACCTGACACCCGAGGAAGGTGACGCGGGGGCAGGAGATCTGTGTTTGTTCTGTTTCCAGATGTAGTTAAAGGGAACAAATTGTCAACAATCATTGTGCTATTGGAGATAATGTGTGAGGACAGTAAATATTTGCATACGCTCATCAAATTTATGTTACTTACTGCAAACTGACAAAAAAGCCTTGTTGTGGCCAATGTAATATGGACCAAAGCAAATGAGCTTCTGTTTTTTTCTAAACTTTTGTGATATATCAATGTTAGGGAGTAACTTCCCGACAGTGCAGTTGCCATCAATGTTAGAGAGAATGTTCTATAAGACTTGCTTATTGTCTCTTTTGCCTAGGTAATGCTCTCGCTTTCTTCAACTCTGCGAAGTGAATCACAATCCGAAAAGTACAAGGATCTGCGTGCTTTGCTTCGGCTTTTAACAAATATCTGCTCAAAGGATTTGGTAACCTTCACCCTTTACACCCTGTTGTGTATTGTCTGTTCGAAGATGCCCCGGATGACTAAGTGACACTGTTGGCAAATGCAGGTGGGTTTCTTATCTGATAGCAACATTGAAGGCTCCCCAGATATTGCAGAGGTACGTCGTTTGATGTTTTTCCAGTATTTTCTGCTTCTAAGAAAATTAACTGTACATATTGTTGTGTATAGATTGTTTACTGTTAGCACTCGTGGTTACTGGTCACCATTAGGAAATTCCATAAACAAAATTGTCCACCTCTGCCATCGGTAGCCAACTCTATTTACTTGTCTCATGATCACAAAACCACAGAACAATTTGGTCAGATAGGTAACCAATATGCCAATTAACGTTTACTTACAGTTATGCAATTGGAGCATTGCGAAGTTTTTAAGTGCTGACCTGTCTACGGGCTTGCATTTGACCAGCAAGAAATGACACAGCTGGGACATCCTGGACATGAACCAGAAATATGGCCTTGAAGAAATCCTTGTTAAATTCAAGGCTATGTATCTGTGGCTTAGCCCCCAATTAGACACATGGTTGCCATACATCTGCCATGTCTTGAACCAGAAACATTGAGGTTATTGAAGGAAAGTTTCTGTAGGAAAAATACTAAAAGCGTTCTGGTTAAAGAACATTTGTCATGTCTTACTTTAACCATTTAACCAGGGGTATTCAGTTGTCCACATCAAGAGTTAACTGCATTTACTACTTAGTTAGTTTGAAAATAACTCAAATGTTACTTTCGCAGGTCATCTATGTTGGTCTTGATATTGTGACTCCCTTGATATCTTTGGATCTTCTCAAGTACCCTAAACTAAGTCGTGATGTAAGTTTTTTTTTTCTTTCCATTTTTCTTCTAGTATAATATAATGACAATCAAATGATACTAAGTAATTTGGTTTCTTTGCAGTATTTTGTACTTATGTCACACTTGTTGGAAGTGTACCCTGAGAAGGTTGCTCACTTAAACAGGGATGCCTTTGGAAGAATTACTGGTAGTCTTGAATTTGGCCTGCGTAATCAGGCAAGAGGATCTTCACGTAACTGCATTTACTGCTTGTCCTACTTTTGCTTAAATTTTCAAATAGCAGCAGTACTCACTGCAGTGAGCTACTGAGTTGGTAGCAACTGGACCTTGCTTGGTTATATGGCGTGCCTACATACCCTCTGCTACCAATGACTCTTGCATCTGGATTCTCTATGAACCTACGCTCAACTTTCTATATCTTTCTGATTTGCTACTGTGAGCACCTAAATGTGCAATCATTCTTGACTGATATAAGGTGATCAGAGCAAGCCTTCAGTGTATTGAAATCATGGAAAATGTGGTGTATGCTATAAGATGACTGGACAGAACTTCTGTTTTCTGAAATGCGATATAACTGGCAAATTACAATGAATAATCAGATGTATTTTTGCCTGCCACTTGTGATGTCTACAAATATTGTTTGATCTATATAATATGTGAAACAATTGCCATTGCCGTGCATTCTGTATGTTGAAATACAGTCTATATTCTTCAGCTGATATAGCTAGGTTTGTGTTTTCCATGTTGCAGGATGGCGATGTTGTTGAGAGGTGCCTCACAGCAGTAAATGCCCTTGCCTCGTACCATTTCAAAGAAAGATTTGGAGGCAGAGGAGGGCTTGGCTCGCAGGTTATGGAATCTGAAGGATCGAATGGCAAACTTCAGGAAAGCATATCAAGTCACTTCTTGAGGCTTCTCCTGCAACTACTTCTGTTTGAAGATTTTAGGTGAGCTCCCCACGTCGACATTCAGTATAGATTTAGGATCCTGTAACTTCATTTTTTTTCTTCATATTGTTCCATTTACCTTATTTGTTGTTGTACATATCTGATATATGCGACTCTTGCAGAATGGAACTAGCAGGTTCTGCTGCAGATGCTTTGCTTCCTTTACTTTTTTGTGAACAGGAGTTATATCAGGTCCTTTCTCGCCACTTATCTAATAGGCTAACAGTTATCAGATCAAGTACAATACTAAGGCTTAATTTTTGTTATTTTGCTATGTGTTCTCATCACGTCTCCCTCTGCAGAGACTGGTCCATGAGTTGCTTGAGAAACAGCAGAATCCGACTATAAAATCAAGGCTGGCACTTGCTTTCCATAACCTGACAAGTTCAAACAATCTCTCAAGCACCCTTGACCGGCCAAACAGGCAGAAATTTCGGAAAAATCTCCGGGTTTTCTTAGGCGAGGTCTCGGGCTTCATGCAGATAAAGTAGATGGGGAGTGACATGAAAGCATTGATGTCTGGTCGATCCCCAGAAGTTTTTTCTCCATTGTGGCAGAGTCCATGTGTGGCGGAGCCATGAGCAGGAATTCTGGCGTTAGAGGTCGAAAACGCATTCGCCGTTGTGTGTTGAAGGGAGTTCAAACAGAAATGACAGGAACATGTCGACGTGTTCCAGGATCTGTGTCTGGCTGCATTTGGCGGTGGAGAATTGGACGCCCTGAGATGAGATCGTCGTGTAAATTTAATTGGGTCTAGATGTAATCATACAGAAAAGGCGGACATTTTTTTTAAACGGAGAAGGTGGTCATTTTGTTGCGACTGCTCAGATGGAACAGTTTTTTTCTCCCACGTGTATGGGAGATACAGCTTAGAAGAAGCGATTCGGCACCTTGTGGTGCGTAACTTTTGCCCGTCAGGAAACGTGAGACACTGGGCCTGGGGCCTGCTTTTGCAATGCTCGATTTTTACTGGACTCCTGTGGGAACCAAGCTGTTTCGTGTAAAATGTCTTCTTCCAGAGCAACTGAACAAGCACATGGTGTCGGCGTGTCGCTGTAACCAGCTGGGGCTCACTTTGAGCATCTGAGCCCTAGAGTTTTTTTCCTTTTTCTTCTGGCCAGGAACTCACGAGCGAAATGACCAGCAGTGTTGTGGCTAAAAGATCTTCAACCTTCACGCACCAAATTTGGGTGGGTCTTTATGGGCGCGCCATAACTCCCTTGGACATGAGGCCCCGTGTGTCGCTGGCATTTGTGGATTTTGGTGACCATTAGCTGTGTGGATCCCATGGACTTCCGTCGAGCAAGCTGTTGCGTGTCGGTGGCTGCATGCCCGTGTCGGCGCGTGGATGGATGGATGGGTAGATCTCTGATCGAACATTCTGTGCGTAGAGTGTGGGAATGTGGGATGCACGTGATATAGAAAACCAATCAGGCATTTTGCCCGGAAGCGGTACATTCTCGTAGTCGGCAGCCGCGTGAGTATCCCCTTGCTCGGCCGTGGCCAGTTTGGGTTTCCTCCGGCTCGTTGCACTAAAAGTCTTTCCTTACAACTTCTTGGCAAAGAATGAAAGCGCAGCATCTCGAGGAGCAAAGTCCATAGGAAAAAACAAACGGAAACAAAAGGAAAGACTCACGTGACAAAGCTGATTGATTGGCCATACGCGCATCAGCACTGCAGCACCAGCAGCAGGACAGCGAAGGAAGAGAGAAAATAATAATGATATATCCCTTCCCCTCCCTCCCATTGGGTCGGCGCCGACAGAGATCTCCCCTCTAAATCCCCAACGTTAATCGTCTTATAAAAATGACCCCCACAGTACTACTACTAATCTACTACTACTAGTACTAGAATACTAACCACCTGGGACATGTGGTTAGCAAATTCAAAATTCACACAGTACTAGAATACTAGAATAACATTTTTTCCCCGGAAAAAAACCGTCAAAAAAAAGAATAACAATTATTATCCGTCTCGCTCTCGCGCATCTCGGCACGGGAGGGACATTCCCTCCGCTTAACAGCGTCCCGTGTACCGCGGCGTGTTAGTTTAATCTGCAACCCTGCTCGCTAATCATCTCGCGGATCTTGTTGTTGCTGGTTTCATTAACACGCGCCACCAAGAGTGCAGACCTGCCCCCTCTCTCTCCGCGTTCGCTGCCCGCCTCTCACCCCCTCCCACGCTCCGCCCCGCAAATCGAGGCCTTCCCCTGGCCCTCCTCACCCCCGCCCCGCCCCAGCCAGCCAACGGAGGCGACGAGCGCCCGGCCCGCGGCGGCACTCCCCCGCCCGCCCGCCCGCCGCCCGCGCACGGGATCCG
>NC_057794.1:270783558-270792728 GCF_018294505.1 Triticum aestivum
TACCCCCTCCCCCCCTCGGTCCAGCCGTCCATGTCGCTGCCGCCCGGCGGTGCGATCTGGCTGCGATGCCCCACGCGAAAGGGAGGGAGCGGCGGGCGCGGCGTGGGTTTCTCGCGTCTGGTGGGATTCGCGCGCTGTGCGTGCGTGTTGGGGTTTTTGTGCTGGTTCGTTTCTGTTGTCCCGTCTGTTAGGATTTGGTTGGTTCGTCTTTAGCTGCTTCGTAGTCGTCGCTGCAAACCCTGGGGATTTTTAATCCGCTGCTGGCCTCGCGCCGGACGCACTCAGCCAGCAGCCACTCCTCCGCAGCCAGGCCGCAGTGCCCGTCGCTGTCTCAGTCGTCTCCGCTGGGTCAAACCGAAGCTCTTCTTACCGCCGTATGCTCGGCTGCCTAATCCAACTGCGCAGAGAGCTTCCGTGCTGGCGAGCCGAATTCCAAGCCCGCTTCGTGGGACTGGAATCGAGACCACGCCGCAGATCGGAAGCAACCTGCCAGTCAAATAGCTCGGAAAAGGGGAGCTAAAGTACCACTAGTGCTCATCTTGCCTCTTTGTGATCCGCCCCCCACTTCACTCTTTACCACCGCCGCCCGTTTGCATACTTATACGGGCTTCGGTGCGAGCATTTAATTTGTCCCAAGGGTTTCTCTTCTTAGCAGGCTTCCAGCTTCGTCTCGTCCCCCCTTCCAGTGCATATCTCAATTTTGGTTCGGTTGCTTGAACTGTACTGCGGCTTGCTGCTACTTTGTTATACCATCTTATTGTTGGTCTCATGGCTTGTTTTTGCTTTCTGCAGATCCGTGCGCCCAACAGAACTAGGATTTTTTGTGGTCCTTCATGAATCTTGAGGACAGTCTATACTAGGGGGGCAGTAGGGTACTACTACTGCTAGGATCTGGTATCCTCCGAAATGAGGGGGAGAAATGACGGGGGGCAGAGCAAGAGGCCCGTCGTGCTCTTCTGCGTCATGGTCGTGTGCCTCTGCCTCCTCTTCCTCTATTTCTCGGGCTCCAATGGGCAGGCTGGGAGCGCGGCACTAGAGTATGGCACCAAGTTTTCTCGCTCGCTTGGGTGGGGCAGCGATGGAGATGGCGACGATGGCTCAGAGGAGTCGATTTTTGGGACTGGCGATGTAAATGACGTTAAGCTCAAGAGCTTCCCGGTGAGTTCAGGACCAGCAACCAGTTGGTTGTTAACAGTCTATACATACATATATGATGATAATTCTAAAGGTTTTTTCTTTTGCTTTGCTCCGAAGGTATGCGATGATCGGCATTCTGAGCTGATCCCCTGCTTGGATAGGAATTTGATATATCAGATGAGGTTGAAGCTGGATCTAAACTTGATGGAGCATTATGAGCGGCATTGCCCTCCTCCTGAGAGGCGATTTAATTGCCTGATTCCACCGCCACATGGCTATAAGGTCACTAGATTATCCTTTCTTTGTTTTTTCTTGTCTTCTCCTTGCCTTACTTTGATAACGTCTCCAAGCTACAAAGTTGCTGGAGTTGGGTTCCTACACTCACCATCTCAACATATATCTTCAAGCTGAACCACTTAATTTTGGTGATTATACATTATGTGGTCAAGCTGTCTTCCGCATGTAGATTTAGGTTTGATCATGGTTAGAATTTTGCCTGCTCTGTAGCTGGACAATCTTGTTACCTTCTCCTGACCTATCAAATTTGTACTTGTGTGAGATAGTTCTGTTTAATTTGATTCGTGCTAAGCCACATTAGTTTTGCAGGTTCCCATAAAATGGCCAAAAAGTCGCGATATAGTGTGGAAAGCAAATATTCCTCACACTCACCTTGCAAAAGAGAAGTCAGACCAGAACTGGATGATTGATGCAGGCGAAAAAATTAAGTTTCCAGGTGGCGGAACACATTTTCATCATGGAGCTGACAAATATATATCAAGCATTGCAAATGTAAGTATGTTTTAGCTTCTTCACAGTAATGCTCTGCTAAAGATACGCTACACATATTTGAGCACCATGCCCTGTGAAGCTTCACTTTTTCTGACTGTAAGCTTCACTTTGTGATTCATTTCTTCTACTATCTGACAGATGCTAAACTTCAAAGATAACATTATAAACAATGAGGGAATGCTTCGTACTGTACTTGATGTGGGCTGCGGAGTGGCTAGTTTTGGAGGATATCTTCTTTCATCGAATGTCATAGCGATGTCTTTGGCACCAAACGATGTACATCAGAACCAGATCCAATTTGCTCTTGAAAGGGGGATCCCTGCTTATCTTGGTGTTTTGGGAACAAAAAGGCTTCCATACCCCAGTAGATCGTTCGAATTAGCCCACTGTTCTCGTTGCAGGATTGATTGGCTTCAGAGAGATGGAATTCTTATGCTTGAACTGGACAGATTACTCAGGCCTGGAGGTTATTTTGCTTATTCATCTCCTGAGGCATACGCACAGGATGAGGAGGACCGTAGAATCTGGAAAGAAATGAGTTCCCTTGCAGAAAGGATGTGCTGGAAAATTGCAGAGAAAAAAAACCAGACAGTTATTTGGGTCAAGCCTCTGAACAATGATTGCTACAGGAGCCGGCCGCGTGGTACAAATCCACCTCTATGCAAAAGTGGTGATGATCCAGATTCAGTATGGGGAGTGACAATGGAAGCTTGCATTACTCCATATCCAGAACGTGCGTATTTATCCTATTCCAGTTGTAGTTTTTTTTTACTTTTTATTGCTTATCTACTGGCTGAATACTTGATATATTGTCATCTTCCTTCTCTAGTGCTTGTGGTACTTCAAATTGGTCGGCTTGTGAATTGTTCCATGGGTGTTGTTTGCTGCACGTTAGATTACTGTTGTTGGAAAAGAATTTGAGTGACAGGAAACATTAGCTATGATTTATAGTCACTGTGTGCTGCAAGGATGCATCTTTCCGTTTTGTTTTATCTAAAAAAAGTGTGCGCACACACATAAGCACACACACACACTTGTCAGTACTGGTAAACAAAGGATCTTCAGTTTGGGTTGTTTCCTCTTTGTCCCTCTCACCATGCTTCCCAGGAATGTTGGAATTTGGGAATTAAAGTAATAACCAAAGTAGCATTTGTGTTAATTTGTGGTTTCATGGAGGTTTGGTTATGCTAACAGGTAGGATGGTTTATGGTCATTAGTCTTGAAACGATCGAATCATCCCTGTACTCTGTCAGCAGTAAAAACATGGAGATATATACCATTTCTTTTCTTCCTTTTTCCTCACGACATTTTGCAGCTAATTTACATCTCAAGTGAAGTGACAATTGATTTAATATTTGCAGAAATGCACAGGGATGGGGGAAGTGGATTGGCTCCTTGGCCTGCTCGATTAACAACCCCACCTCCTCGTCTTGCAGATTTGTATGTTACAGCTGACACATTTGAAAAAGATACGGTAAGTTGATCATATTATGTCTTCATAACTTCAATTATGTCCAAATAATCCTTCAAGGATCTTAGATGAAATGTCTCCATGCAGGAAATGTGGCAGCAAAGAGTAGACAATTATTGGAATTTATTGCGCCCAAAGGTAAAACCAGAGAGTATTAGAAACATCATGGACATGAAAGCAAACTTTGGATCATTTGCTGCTGCTCTCAAGGAAAAGGATGTATGGGTGATGAATGCTGTGTCCCATGATGGACCAAACACTCTTAAGATAATCTATGACAGAGGGCTCATAGGCTCTACACACGACTGGTATGCTTCAATTCACATTAGGACTATGGTTTTGTTAGATTTTAGTACATAGAAGGAGATTTTGATCCTCGTATCTGCAAGGCATTAATAGGGTTTTATGATGGAAACAGTACTGCTACCAACCTTCTTAATCATTGGTTGAGCTTCTCATGTGCCATTAGAACATTAAGGATAAAACCCTCATTGCTTTGGCAGGAAATATTCCTTGCTAGAATTTACCCCTGGTATTGCATTGTGTCACCTCAGTAAGTTCGAGGAAAGTAAACATTGTGAGATCAGTAGGTCTATTATGCTACTTGCCAAGCTTTCATCTCAGAATATGTTGTTGCTATCAAAACAAATTAGTTAGCTTGATGCGATGGTAGTTTAACCCTTTGCCTTTTTTCCTTTAGTGTCTTAATTTTTTTAAGCTGCAACAGTACACCTTGTATGTCGCAGTTCAGCAGTTCCATTCGTTGTATTCTTGTGCGCTTACAGTGAAATGACAATAAAGCCGTAGAGCTCGAAGCCGGAAGCCCTTCTCTAGGTTTTCAAGAAATAGAATCACTTTCCAAGATACTACGGAAATGGAGAATATATTGTTGAATAAAAAAACCATTTTTCTGGATCAGAGTGAAGTGTCCATGATTTCTTTGCAAATGTTTATTTTCAATTACTGCAGCTTTCTCCCTGCAGAATTATATGCAGTTTGTACCGTTGCTGGCCGGTTTGTTAGGCAGCTGTATTCAAATACAATAATTTGTTTGCAGGTGTGAGGCATTCTCTACTTATCCTCGAACATATGATCTTCTACATGCGTGGACAGTCTTCACCGACCTTGAGAAAAGAGGTTGCAGTGCTGAAGATCTGCTCCTTGAAATGGATCGTATACTCAGGCCAACTGGTTTTATCATCGTGAGAGACAAGGCCCCTATCATTGTATTCATCAAGAAGTATCTCAATGCACTTCACTGGGAGGCAGTAACCGTTGTGGATGGTGAGTCCAGTCCGGAATCTGAGGAGAATGAAATGATACTCATAATCCGGAAGAAATTGTGGCTACCAGAAGCAGGTTCACAGGACTCGACGTAATCCTTTGGTCCGAGTTTCTTTGGCATCGTCAGCATCTGCAGCTCAGGAGCCAAGAAGCGAAGGCTCAGTTGCTCCCTCCAAATTCGTGATTCAGTATTGCTGCTCCAGGAGTAGAATTCCCAGTCCTACTATCCACGTGAAGATAGAATGTTTCTCAGGATATGGCAAGTATCCGGAAGGCTGAGCTCAAGCCCTCTCTCCTTTTGTTGTCTCCACAGATACTGTAATCGTAAGTTAATGTTTGTTCTCTAGCCTGGTTAGGAAATAAACCTTTTTCTTGTTGAGCTTCAGTTAGGTGCTTCCCGTCCATTTGTTGAAGCGGCGTTAGTAAACAGATTTGGTGCTTATTGTAAGAAGATTCAACTGTAAACATATTTTGGGGAAATGAGGTTTAGCTAGGGATAGTGGCCTCAAACCACCAAGGAATGTATACCTGAAGAATGTGGTGCTTCTGAAGTTCTGTCTGTTCCCCCTCTTGTCTCTTTCTTAACCGATAGAGCTAGCAAATACAACACCGATAGACGCTGAAGAGAGAATAGTAGAAAATCAGGAAACGCTTGTGACAGAAATTACCCCCAAATCGTCATTTGTTCACATTTTTTCCCCTAATTTAAATATTTCTTTCACATTTTTTACCCCCAAGATTGATGCTTGTCACAAAAATTACCCCCAAATCGACATTTGGTCATATTTTTACCTTTAGTTTAAAGATTTGTTCCTCATTTTGCCCTAGTATGATACAAATTACCCTCAATTTTACTTCTATCCCAATTTGATGTCGATTTGGCATGCCATGAACTCAGTTTTTTGGCCATTGGTTTTGTTTCTGTTTTTTTAATCATGAACCGGTTAAACTCCGGTGCACCCAACGGGGCCTGTGTTTGTGCCCACGAGGTCTGGACGCGCCAAACTGGTTTGGCCGCACCAGGTTGTCGCGCCCTCTTCGCGTGGCGGAGAAAGGGCCGCGCCTGGTCATTCTTCTTTCGGTATGTTATTGAGTCAAATACACTGATGGTACATCAAGTTGCATAGGATGATCACTTTAGTGTCCAAAATTGAAAAATACATAAAACTAGTGCTCAAACTTGCCTCGCGGTGTAAATACAGTGTAAAATCCGTTTGTAAACGTAGTCGGCGCCCGGGGTGCCACCATGTCACCTAGCCCACTGTCACTGACTGGGGCATCACATTTTTGTGAAAGAAACCCCTGAATTAGTTCCAAAACATATGTAAATTATGATAACAGTAATATAAATTAGTTAGAATATTCGTGTGTAGTACTTAATATACCTAGTAATGAAATAACTTACTTTAGAAAATGATCACGTAATTTTGGGAACTATTCATGTAGTACTATTTTTAAAATATTCATATAAATAAAATAATATAATGATTTATAAAAATATTAGTATAAAAAGTTTTCATGTATCTAAAAAATATATTAACGAAAATTTGAATTTTTAACATGTAAATAAATGTTCATATAATTTAAAAAATGCTCATGCTTTCAATCAAATATATTTATGTATAGTATGTGTTGATGCTTTAAGACTCTTTTAAACGAAAATAATATTAAAATTTTGCATGGAAAAAATAAGTACGAGCCTTGTGTGACAGCATAGTAGTTCCTCAAATAATTTATATTATTTTAGTGGTATGAATATTTTATAAAATAATAATTTACATTTTTTTATGTCTTAAGAAGAGGAAATATCTAACATATCGAAAATAGGCCGCACTGACTATGTCCATTTATGCCCCACGAGGGTGTTCAGTTATACAACATTAAGCTCGATATTGTTTCAACACGAAATGTTCTCTAGCGTAGTGGCTAGCGCAGTTGGCAGGAGCGCAGAAGTTCATTCACATGTGGGACCCCATGTTATAGAGATGGATAATGCTGTTCTAGGAATTTTTATACCAAATTTAGTATTAATTCAGGGCGGTTTTCACAAAAATGCGATAATCTAGTCGTAACAGTGGGCCAGGTGCCATGCTGGTACGCCACGTAGGTGCCAGCTTCGTCTACAAACGGATTTTGCACCGTATTTGCACCGTGAGACAAGTTTGAGCACTAGTTTCATGTATTTTTCAACTTTAGGCACCAAAGTGGTCATCCTATGCAACTTGATGTACCACCAGTGTTTTTTGCCTCTATGTTATTCTGCTCCCTTCTCTTTCCTTTCCCAGGCCCGCTACTTTCCTTTTTCAACGAAGTTGGCGTCGAGCCGATCACGACGACGGAGCAGGCGGTGTTGCCTTTCAGAGGTAAGCTTTCCTCCTTCTCCATGTCCATGTCCATCTCCAGAGGTAAGATCCGCCTCCTCCTTGTTTCATATAGTCCATCTCCATGTCAATGCGTTGGATCTGCTCCATGCCAGTGTGATGGCTGTGCTCGGTAGGCTGTCCTAGATGGCTCTATGTATGGTGCCGCCGTCCAGAAGTTTGTTTGTAAGAAGAATGATATTTTTTTGCTAAATTTGCGGTTTAAGCATAGATAAAGGCATGCCTTTGAAGAGTTAGGGCTAAGGATTGTTGGCACAAACGGAAGAATTTGGAATATATGAAAAGTTAAGGTTTAGGATTGTACCACTAAGACTTGCAATTATTGCCAAATTTCAATTAAGGTGTCATAAAAATTCAGTTATTTAGGTCAAAGTTTAGTTATCTCTGCGAAAGTTCAGTTTCACGTGTTCAAAAATTCAGTTAGTAAGGTACTGTTATTTTGTCTTTTCAGATGGATCAGTGGTGGTTGGTTAGGTTCCTTGTACACATTCAATCAACTATTCAACCTCTCTTGGGCCTTGGCATCTAGACACATTTACTTTTGATAACTTGAAGGATGAATTGGTGCAACTAGGGTTAGAGCAGAAATGATTTTATTTACTATAGAAGAAAATTAAAAAATGTTGAACCCAACTAATAGGAGGATGAGCATGATTGAACTAACATATCAAACTACTTCCCCCGTTCCTAAATATAAGTCTTTTTAGAAATTCCAATATGGACTAGATACGGATGTATATAGACATAGTCTGGAATGTAGATTCACTCATTTTGCTCCGTATATAGTCCATATTGAAATCTCTAAAAAAACTTATATTTAGGAACGGAGGGAGTACAATTGAGAACATGGTTGAAGAATACAATGCATGACAAAGTGTTGAATTGCATTGTTATAGGAGGCCTGGCTGGTTTACTGAACCAACTCTAGCTGATGTTGACCATGGAGTAGTTCTTGTTGAGCATGGAGCAGTTGCTGATGATCAAGCTCCAATTGATGTTGCTCCTGCTCCAATTAATGTTGACTCTGCTCCAATTCCTGTTGATCCTGCTCCAATTGCTTTTGCACCTCCTCCTGACGCTGTTGGTTCTGCTCATAAGATTTATGCTGTTGGTCTTAATAATGCGTAGGTGCATGTAGTGGCTAGTCAGGATTAGCATTCAAGGTTTGCTGAGAATCCATATGGAGAGAAAGAAATTCAGTTAACACAAGTGAATGGTTAAGATTAGTGTCATTTGCTCTCAGATGAAGAGTATAGTGATGCTGGTGAAAAAGTTCAACAGATATACAATGAGCATCTTGCCTATAACTCGAGTGATGATGAGGAGTTTGATATTTATGTTGAGACCAAAAATTCGAGAAAAGGATATGAAGAGAAGAGGTAGAAATAGAAGGCAGAAAAGGGTTTTCAATCATAGGATGAGTATGAGGATTTGTGTGACGCCCCGAGACCGATGTGCCAGGTGTCTTCCAGTTATTCGCTATTGTTTGCCTTGTCATTTCTTGCTTGTCATGCATGTCATATCATGTCATCATGTGCATTTCATTTGCATACGTGTTCGTCTCATGCATCCGAACATTTTCCCCGTTGTCCGATTTGCAATCTGGCGCTCCTATGTCACCCGGTGTCCCTTTCTACCTTTTTTCGTGTGCGGGTATTAAACGTTTTCGGATTGGACCGAGACTTGTCATGCGGCCTTGGTTTACTACCGGTAGACCGCTTGTCAAGTTTTGTATCATTTGGACTTCGTTTGATACTCCAACGGTTAACCGAGGGACCGAAAAGGCCTCGTGTGTGTTGCAGCCCAACACCCTTCCAAAGTGGCCCAACACCCACCTAAACCCCCCTTCATCTCATTCGTTCGATCACGATCGCGTGGCCGCAAACCGCACCTCATTTGGACTCTCCTAGCTCCCTCTACCTATAAATATGTGGCCTCCCCCGAAAATTCCGCGGTACAAACCCTAGATCCCTCCTCTCCGCGCCACCGGACAAATTTTCCCACCGACGGACATGTCCGCCACCGCCCCGCAGCAAATCGGAGAACGCCAAGTGGCAGCCGCGCCTCCCCCGCTGCCGCGGCCCGCCGGGGCCCAGATCGGGCCCTCC
>NC_057794.1:270793240-270798100 GCF_018294505.1 Triticum aestivum
CCGACGTCGGCCACCTCCGCCGCCCCGGCGCCGACCTCCGCCGACGTCCGGCGCCTCCTCGTCGCCGGCGCGCCCCGGATCAGCCTCTTCTTCGGCGAACGCGAGCTCCAACAGCCCCTGTTCCGGCGAGATCCGCCGCCGCCTCGATCCGCGTGCAAACCCTAGATCCGGATTGGTTGACTTTCTCCCCATCTCTCAGATTTATTTTGCAATATTCATCATGCCATAACTCTGCATCCGTAGCTCCGATTCGTGCGTATATCATATCAAAATGTTCGTCTCGACGAGTACATCATTTCATCTCATTGCATCATTTTCTTTTGAGCTGATCTTGATGCCCGAAATAATGTTGGAAGAGGGCTATGTGATGAATTTGTCAGATCTGTTTCAGCACAAGCATGCAAAGTAGCGTAATCGGTAATGCTGATTTCAGGGACTTAGAATTTCACTAAGTCCTTGTCCTGATTTTGTTGTTATGCCATATGTTCATGTTGTTTCCTAGTGATACGTGCCTCTTTTGAGGATGATCAGTAAGGATGTTTTGTTAACATTGTGGTGCTCTATCCATCCATGTCTTTGTTTGCATTTATGGATTACCCTAGCTTGAGTCAATCGAGCTCTACTTTTGCTATAAAATGTTCCTGGTAGATTGTTAACATGTTTAGCAATTTTGCCAAGCTTGTTGTTGTTGATCCGTGCATGCTATGTTGTTGTTCTTGCCATCCCTAGATTCTATGCCATGTCTTCTTGATGGGTGTATGCTTACTTTGTCATGCAATGCCTCGTAGTGAGTGCATCGAGCTCGTAAACATGCCTATTTGTTAACTGTTTTGCATGCTCCAGTTTTTCACTAAGTCTGAATCTGTTTATGTTTTTGCTATGTTCACATGCTTCAATTGTACTTTCTGATCCCTTTTGGCTTAAGGTCACTAAGGGACTTTTGTTAAGTGCTTTGAGTAGCTTCATGCCATGCCTTGCTTTGCCATGTTAAGTTCCTGTAGCATATAGTTATCATGCTGTAAAGATTGCTTCCTGATGATAAATTCCAGACTTGTGTTAATTTCACTAAGTCTGAAACCTGTTGTCACTTGCACTTTTTCCATGCTTGTTTGAACCTGTTAATGGATGAATTAGCCGTAGCTCAGTGTTCATCGTTTGTCAAGCATCATGAGTGGATCCCTGCCATGTATTTTGTTGTCATGTTTGAGTGCTGTAGCATATTTAACTTGTTGCATTTAGTTGGTCACTTGCTGATTATTGCAGACCGGTGCCATATTTGTTTTGCTTGCCATTTCCAAACCGTGCATCAGATTCCAGTGATCTTTATATCGATTTCAACCGAAATCAACTCCTCTTTCCAGTGGCACTCTTGGATTTCCAAGTTGAGGCCAGGTTCAATCATTCAGGTCCAAATCATGCATATGCATCGCATACCGCATCCCGCATATCATACCATGTTCGTGTGTTGGTTGTTTACTATGTTGTGTGCTTCTTTCCGATGTTGCTTCTTCAGGTTGGTTCCATTACATCGCGTTTGTGAGGACCCATTTGACTATGTCCGTTTGTCTTCTTCATGGAATCGTTCTTTTTCCTTGCGGGATTTCAGGCAAGATGACCATACCCTCGAAATCACTTCTATCTTTGCTTGCTAGTTGCTCGCTCTTTTGCTATGCCTATGCTGTGATACCTACCACTTGATTATCATGCCTCCCATATTGTTGAACCAAGCCTCTAACCCACCTTGTCGTAGCAAACCGTTGTTTGGCTATGTTACCGCTTTGCTCAACCCCTTTTATAGCGTTGTTAGTTGCAGGTGAAGATTGGAGTTTGTTCCTTGTTGGAACATGAATATTTTGTTGGGATATCACACTATCTCTTATTTAATTAATGCATCTATATACTTGGTAAAGGGTGGAAGGCTCGGCCTTATGCCTGGTGTTTTGTTCCACTCTTGCCGCCCTAGTTTCCGTCATATCAGTGTTATGTTCCTGGATTTTGCGTTCCTTACGCGGTTGGGTTATAATGGGAACCCCTTGACAGTTCGCCTTGAATAAAACTCCTCCAGCAAGGCCCAACCTTGGTTTTACCTTTTGCCACCTAGCCTTTTCTTTCCCTTGGGTTCTGCAGACTCAAGGGTCATCTTTATTTAAACCCCCGGGCCAGTGCTCCTCTGAGTGTTGGTCCAACCTGCCAGCCGCCGGTGGCCACCAGGGGCAACTCTGGGCTGGCCTACCGGAAGTTTGGACAATCCGGTGTGCCCTGAGAACGAGATATGTGCAGCTCCTATCGGGATTTGTCGGCACATTTGGGTGGCTTTGCTGGTCTTGTTTTACCATTGTCGAAATGTCTTGTAACCAGGATTCCAAGTCTGATCGGGTCTTCCTAGGAGAAGGAATATCCTTCGTTGACAGTGAGAGCTTGTGATGGGCTAAGTTGGGACACCCCTGCAGGGATTTGAACTTTCGAAAGCCGTGCCCGCGGTTATGGGCAAATGGGAATTTGTTAATGTCCGGTTGTAGAAAACCTGAAGTTGACCTTAATTAAAATACATCTACCGTGTGTGTAACCGTGATGGTCTCTTCTCGGCGGAGTCCGGGAAGTGAACACGGTGTTGGAGTTATGCTTGACGTAGGTTGTTCTAGGATCACTTCTTGATCATAGTTGTTCGACCGTGCTTTTGCCTCCTCTTCTCGCTCTCATTTGCGTTATTAGCCACCAAATATGCTAGTCGCTTGCTGCAGCTCCACCTCATACCTTTTACCTTACCCATAAGCTTAAATAGTCTTGATCGCGAGGGTGTGAGATTGCTGAGTCCCCGTGACTCACAAATACTTCCAAAACCAGTTTGCAGGTGCCGATGTTGCCGAGCAGGTGACGCAACCAAGCTCAGGAGGAGCTTGATGAAGATCTTGTCCTTTGTGTTGTTTCGTTCCAGTTGATCAGTAGTGGAGCCCAGTTGGGACGATCGGGGATCTGTGTAGCATTTGGGGTAGTCTTCTTTTATTTTGGTTCCGTAGTCGGACCTTGATTGTATCTGGATGATGTAATGCTTTATTCATGTATTGTGTGAAGTGGCGATTGTAAGCCAACTATGTATCTCTTTCCCTTATGTATTACATGGGGTGTGTGAAGATTACCTCACTTGCGACATTGCTTTCAATGCGGTTATGTCTCTAAGTCGTGCTTCGACACGTGGGAGATATAGCCGCATCGAGGGTGTTACAATTTGTTTGTTAGTGAGGATGCAGACATAACAGAGAAGTGAGAAAGACAAAATTTTAATGAGTTTGCTTTTGGAAAGGCAGAGGAGGCAAGACATAAGACAAAAAATTAAAGATATGAAGAGGAGGCAAGACAGAAGACATTTTTTTTAAAGATATGAAGACGGCTCTGCCAAAGAGAAGGGCACAAAAGGAGAAGTGATACGTCTCCAATGTATCTACTTTTCCAAACACTTATCCTCTTGTTTCAGATTCTAATTTGCATGATTTGAATTAAACTAACCCGGTCTGACGCTGTATTCAGCAGAACTACCATGGTGTAGTTTTTGTGCAGAAATAAAGTTCTCAGATTTGGTTGAAAATTTACGAAGAATTATTTTGGAATTAATTAAAAATATCAACGAAAAGATCTACTAGAGGGGGGCTAGGACAGGGCCACAAGCTCAGGTGGCACGCCCCCTAGGGCGCACCATAATGGCTGACTCTCAAGCCTCCGTTTACCCTACCTCTGGTCCTATAAGTTCCGTATCGTGGAGAATTTTTTTTAGAGAAAGAGTTATCGCGTTTTAGGATACGTAGGCGCCGTCACCTCACGTTCTTCATCGGGAGGGCTGATCTGGAGTCCGTTCGGGGCCCCGGAGAGGAGGATTCGTCGTCACCGTCATCATCAACCATTCTCCATCAACAATTCCATGATGCTCACCACCGGGAGTGAGTAATTCCTTCATAGGCTTGTTGGACGGTGATGGAGATGGATGGGATTTGTCATGTAATCGAGTCAATTTGTTAGGGCTTGATTCCTAGTATCCACTATGTCCTAAGATTGATGTTGCTATGACTTTGCTATGCTTAATGCTTGTCACTAGGGCCTGAGTGCCATGATTTCAAATCTAAACCCTTTATGTTTCCATGAATATATTTGAGTTCTTGATCCTATCTGCTAGTTATATGCACTTGTTATTGTTTCGAACCGTAGACCCTAGGTGAAAATAATTGGGATACTGAAAGAACATGCGGTGCCCCCATGTTAGGTTTTGGTAATTGATGACATTCTCTATGGACTAATGGTTGCCTTGAGTTACATTTGAAGGATTTCTCCATAGGCTTTTTCTTGAAGTCCATTTGTTGGTTTCAAAGAGTTTATGTGTTGGCCAAGGTGCTATTCAAGGATTTATTCAAATATTGGTCATGTGAGACTTGAGCTTATTGCAAGCATGTCTTGAAGAAGAAGATTGTTTGAACATTCGTGTGTTCCTTCAAGACATCATCCTAATGAAGAGAGTTAAAAAGATTCAAAGTTGATCAAGACTAAGTCAAAGAGTGAATCAAGCGGTAGTACCCTTGGTGCCCTCAGCTGCAACCCCAGTGCCGCTGGAGCAGTACTACCGCTGGGGTTGCAGCTCAGAGCGATACTACCACTGGGGTTGCAGCTCAGGGCACTAAGGAGGCAGTCCTGAGCTGCAACCCCAGCGGTAGTACCGCTCCAGCGGCACTACCGGCTCGTGGTCTCGCACCATTGCATGTATCTATGTGCACTACCGCCCGGGCGGTAGTACCGCTTGTGTGCGGGCTGGGCACATAATGGTTCGATTTTGGGGTTCCTATAAAAAGGGGGTCTTCTTCCCCATTGAACCTTATC